>NC_137190.1:23969512-24022012 GCF_960531495.2 Zeus faber | reverse complement strand
GTCATGGTTAAAGTTGAACAGAATGGAGGTAAACCGATGAAAACATTCATTTGAATTTATGCGAGCGTGCATGTGTATCTGTGCAGGTAAGTTGTTACACGTTTGTCCAGACACTTCCTGCCTGCATGGACTTTGTTTACCTGCAGTTTCCTCACGCCACTGGATCGGCTAATTAGAGACTCACTTTGTTTTTTGGCACCATGGACTGGTGTCACACCCCTCACACCTCCTAAAGCAGGCTACGGTTGTTGTTGTTTTTTGAATGTTTTTTTAAATTAGCTGTTTTAACCTTCCAGGAGGCATCAGAGGACAATAGATGCAACAGGCTGGAGATAAAACTGAAAAAAATTCACAACTAATGAAGATACTATGCAAAGAGTCGCATCACTCCAATGATGCTGAGACTAAGCAGGTTATCGGGATTTGGGTGATTGTTACCTCCAACATGGAATATGGTATGTTTTGTCGGGTCTTTGAAATGTGGACGATTAGGAACCTTCAAGCACTCCAGCATCCATATTAAGACATACGTAACATTGGCACATTTTGTGTAGGATGTGCCACCAAAAGGGACACTGTAGCTCCAGCAACCGTTGCTATGGCGGCCCTCCAAGACTTTGTGATTCAGTGTGAGTTTGCACGCATGCAGAGCGATGTATGTATGCTTCAGAAAACCTGCACAGAGATTTCTGATTCTTACATAATTCATTTTACTGCGTGTGCCTGGGCCTTAGGAAATATAGCTGTATTTGTGTGTGGTGTGTGTATGTGTATGTGTGTTTCCACATTTGAGCGAGTGTGTTTGTGCAACAGAGCACTGGAACGAACTGGACCGCGAGCATATGATCGGTGAAGGATTAGACGGTGAGGGGTGTTTATCTTGCACCGATGTCACTGTCAACCATGATTAAGACGCATGCTCCCCGGACGCCCCCTCCTTGTCTCTGCCAGATTATGGGATGGGCACATATGGCAGCGTGGAGCACCGACACTCACCCACACTCTCCAGCACTACATCTGTCTGATGTCAGATTGGAGCAGGAGACATGTCAGAGGAGAAGAGAGGCACAGAGAGGAGAGGAGAGGAGGGAGAGGAGAGGAGGGGAGAGGAGGAGAAAAGGAGAGGAGAGGAGAGGAGATGAGAGGAGAGGAGAGGAGGAGAAAAGGAGAGGAGAGGAGAACGGGAGAAAAGGAGAGGAGAGGAACCGAGAGGAGAGGAGGAGAGGGGACAGGAGGGGAAGCAAGGTGAGGGGGAAAAGAAGGGAGGAGATGAGGGGGTCGGGGTGGGACGGGGAGGGGAGGAGAGGAGAGGATAGGGATGAAACGACAGAAGACGAATGGAAAACAAATCGGAAGATGAGCAGGGAAAACAAAAAACAGAAGAAAGAAAAGAAAGCAAAGCAGAAAGGAAAAAGAAAGCGGCGCGGAGAGGGGAGGAGAGGAGAGGACTTCCTGAGAAGGGACGATGAACACATCAAGGCATCAAAAAAAAAAAAAAAAAAAAAGGCACGTGACTGCCGAGATGTTAACGGGCGCCAGAGGAAGAGCGAGGAAAAGTGCCGCCGAGAGGGAGGATGAAAAAAAAAAAAAAAAAAAGAGGAGAGGCGGGAGGAAGGGAGGGAGGAAGGTGGGGCGGAATCAAAAGAAGACGAGTGACAGCGTGGAGGAGAGAAGGGCCAGAGGAGAGAGGGGAGGACAGCTCCCGCTTGACGATGTTATAGCTTCATAATAGCGTCTTTTCTCTGTGGTGGGGCACCGTGTGAGAGACTTTAATGAATTCCACTTTCGTCGTGTCCTCTGCGCGCCGGATTTCACGAAAACATGACTCAGATAAATAGAAAGAGTTGTGTATATCGGATAAAGATGAAGTATAGGCCGTTCCATCGGTGCACTGCGTGAGCTTAGTGAACACATCGCTGCGACCGCTCGTGACCCCGAGAGCATCGATACCGGGAGCCACTTGTACATTTATTATACAGCGACGACAACGTCGCGGTTTTATTTAGGAAGCATCATAGGTGTCTTGTTTATGAGACGAGGAGGCCGCCACACCTCTTCAAATGGATTTATAAAAGATTTGGATGTCGGTCGTACATTGCGCGCCGCAGGCACCTCGCGATGTACAATCGGTTTGAAAATTCGCAGATCGCCGCGTTCGCGATCCGGTCGCAAGGGTTTGCAGGGTTTCAGACCGTCGTCGAGAGGCGACCCCAGGGTCATTCCGCCTTTGCAGAACGACAGGAAGTTCCGTCTCCCCTAAATTCGACCATAGAATCCCGCCCAATAGCATTTCGGCAAGTCGCCCCCCAGCCCAACCAGACCTTCCCACCACGACCCTAGTACCGTGAGATATCAAGTCACGTTCTTCCCAGCTAGTCGGAGGACTGTGACGGTCTGCTGAGCACGGATCGGTGCTCTTTCGCAAACGGTGGATCGCGTAGCGTTTACCCCGTGTATCATTCGCGCGATGCCCGGACCACGGGCACCCCACCGCGTCCGAGCCGTGGCTTCCAGAAGCCGTCCCCTCACCATCCCTCTGAGCTCCTTCACCCGGTCCTCCTCCCGTGGTCTGGTCCGCGCTCCCCGCCCCCTGCATGTAAGAAACCGCCGGCGGCGCTGCCCGCCCCTTTTCCGCCATTTCCGCGCGACACCTCCGCTCGGCAAACGGGCGCCCAGCTGTCAATCAGCCACGGGACGCCGCGCCCGGCACTGCCGTTCTCAGGTCGGAGGAGGCGCGTGACGTCTTTGCAAAGCCGGAATAATGGAACATCGCTTGTTTAGCGCGACGTGGCTCCGGCGAGGTTTGGGATCCGACTCGGATGGTGCGAACGCAGCTCTGGGAAAACGCAGAGAGTTCCACTTTGTTTCTAAACCCCAATACGTGGCAATCTGTCGGGAATGAAGAACAATCGGTATATAAACAATCAAATAAAGAATATTGCTGGGAAGTCCTAAATCCCTGGCCCGGGAGGCATTAGGATAATTCCCTTTCTATCTCTCCCTCTGACACCACTTCCCATGTTTCCTTTCTCTCCTCTTACTTACTCACTCTCTCGCGCTCTCTCTCTCCCTCTCTCTCTCTCTCTCTCTCTCTCTTTCTCGCCTTCTTCCATCTCTCACCCTCGCACTCAGGCAGACGAGAGAGAGAAAGGCAGAGGGAAGGAGAGAGGGGGAGATCGCTCCTTCTCTCTCTCTCTCTCTCTCTCTCTCTCTCTCTCTCTCGCGCGCGCGCTGCTGAAGTTCTCCTCCGCCTCTCCCTCCCTCCCTCCCCCGTCCCCCCCTCCCCCCACCCCCGGTTGCACTCTCTCACCCTCCTCTCTTCCCTCCCACGGCATCTCCTCCTCCTGCCGCTGCTCCCTCGCCTTTGCTCCGTCCCTCTCTTTTGCGTCCCCTCCTTTGCTCCGTCTCCGAATTCCAGCACATCCCCCCTCTTTCTATTGCTCTCTCTCTCTCTCTCTCTCTCCTTGTCCCGGGCAGCCGTCCATTTATAGCCCAAATTATGCACAGCTGGTATTAATCAACACTATCTAATTAGCGCCTCCAGTCCACCTGGGCACTTGCCAACGACGCCGCGCCGTCCGGCTCTGGAGCTGCCTCCAAAGGCTCGGAGATGCTCCGGTGGTAAAATCGGGACGAGTGAGACCCAACGTGCGAGGAGGCGCTGCGGCTCAGGGGGGTTGGACTGAGCACACTTCTGTCGAATGGTACGACACAAAACAGTACAGTGCGCTACGTAACAAACTGTACATTGCCGCTCATTTTAGGTCAGTGCGGCACAGAGAAGCATATCTGAGTACAGTACAGTATGGTATGGTATAATAGACTACACTACAGTGTAGTACAGTACTCTGTGATACATCTGTGACACTCATCATAACACATATAGTATAGTAAAGTACAGAACAGTACTGTATAGGACTGTATAATATAGTATCGTGTAGTATACTATAGTATAGTGCAGCACAGTATAGTAAATTTCAGTATAGTAAAGTACAGTAGATGGCAGTATAGTACAGTATAGCCTAATATATTACAGTTTAGTACAGGATATAGTATAGCACAGTACTGTATATTACAGCATAGTACAGTACATTATAATACAGTATACTTATAATACAGTACTTTTTATTACAGTACTGTATGGTACAGTATAGCATAATATAGTACAGTATATTACAGTTCTGTTTGGAACCGTATATTATAGCGATGTACTGTATAGTATAGTAAAGTATAGTACAGTAAAGTGTAGTACTGTATAGTACAGTATGTAGCACAGTATGGTGCAGTACTATATAGTATAGTATAGTGCAGTACTGTATAGTACAATACATTATATTATACAGTACAATTCAGTACAGTACAGCATACTACTGTATATTATAGTATAGTACAGTACTGTGTAGTACAGTACATGCACTCTCCACTTGCAACCACATTGACACTTCCCTTTATAGTCAATAGCCTGTTTAAAAAGCAAGATCTTTCACTGTTTTTCTTCATATTGTGTATTTTGCAACTCTGCTGTTTCTGCGTGTGTGTTTTTTGTATTTTTAGTACATCCCAATCTCATTATTTTCCCAGTCTGAGTATTTCTCTCATTTATTTTCATACAATTTAGCCTTTAAAACACTCTTGTGCCTCTTTATCTCGCTTGCACAAGGTTTTCTCTTTTTTTCCATCACTGGACTTGTGGGACTTGAACACACTCCACGACAGATCTGCGAAATAATAATCTGAAATTAGAGAGATAAAAACACCACATGCCTGGAAGACAATGCTGTGATGAGTAAAGCCAGCCCGTCAAAGAAAATGTGATGTTCCTGCTGTAATGGGCGTCACTTTGTTTGTACCGTGTGGTTCCACCACAGCCAGGGTCTCATTAGAAATGAATTTGCTTTTAATGCGCTCTCTGTTCTGGTGAAGCCCTCGCAGACACTCCTAACAGCTCCCAACGTAGTATGACAGCAGATGCCTCGCTAACCACAGGAGACATTCCGAGGGACCAAATGTCCGTTTTCTGCAGAGGTGAAAATGAAAAAATGCCTTACAGAGTGGACAATGTGTGACTGCCGCAAGATGGAGGGAAGAGAAACAGAAATCAGACACCCACAGTCGGAAAACATACCAAAAAATATTAACGATGAATATAAAAAAACTGCACATAACCTGAGGTCATCATCCAGGTAGACATACCAGAGCATTTTATTCTGTATATTTTTGATTTCTGTATATTTCCTGTTTTTTCTTTTTTCTATTTGTATATATTTGACTATTCTCATTTTTAATTGTTTATATTTTTTTCATTTTTTATTTTTTTTTATTTTATTTTATTTTTTTGCACTTTTTTTATGCTGTGGAGAAACGCACCTGTCCTCACTGGAACAAATCCTAGTAAATGTACCTGGTGGATTCTGGATTCTGAAGGATTCTGATTAAATAATCAAATAATAATCAAACGGTTTATATATTCCCGATCCCGTGGCTGTGTATTTCGGGCTGTTTCGGGACGCCCGGCAGTGGAGGCCAGGGTCCGCCTGGTGAACATGCGAGCCGCCTCTCGGGGCGCTGAATGGGGTTACCTATCCATAGGCTCCTGGAGGTTTGAGGAGGAACATGCTCCACAGGACAAGGTGACCCACTTACCGCTCTGGGAAAAGAATGTCCTCTCACTTAATTTTCATCCCTTTCACTTTCCCTTTCCCTTTAAATCTTGTTATACTTTTTAAACATTTTGCTGTCTTGTGTTTTTACTCTTGTACTATATCTCTGTCTCTCACTGTCGCCATGTTTGTTGTTGTTGTTATTACCTTACCTGGTAGATGTCAGTAGATCTGCTCGATTGATATATAAATCCGTGGTCCACATTACTTTGCCGCATTAATAAAAAATAGAATAAAAAGTAATCCCTGAAAGATTTTCGCATGTCTGCTCCAAAACACTGAAATGTGCGACTGAGTGATGTGTTCAAGTTCCAGTGAGGCGTCGGAAAAATAAATGATGTGCAATAGTAATTACCCACAGAAATACCACAATGTTTTCCGTATATCATGGAAACGTAACTTACTGATAGATAGATAGACAGATAGATGGATAGTAATCCAAGTAAAAAACTCAACTCAACTTTCCAAAAAAATTATGTAAAAAATTAAAAAATAAATTACGTGCCCAACACCGCACCAAGCAGCTGCCACCTGTCACTGAGAGTGCAGCTCGATTTCCACAGATAACACGGTGAGTTATACCAATGAGAAGTTATGGTTTACAGGCAAACATAGGCCGGAGGGTTGCACTGTGTAGACTGCATAGTGGTTGCTCCATGAGACGAGCAACCAGGAGACGACAGACCGATGCCGAGCCGATGCGGCAAACTCGAAAAATCGTGCTGCATTTCACAGAACCCGGAAAACTCGAATAGGACCAGACATGACTAAACCCGGTGTATTGCTGCCTTCAGCTATAATACTAAAAGTTATAATTATTATTATTTTGCTTATTATTATTAATTGTTATTGTATCAGGGCAGTTATCCTCTATATATTATTTATTACTTTTAGCATCTATCTATCTATCTATCTATCTATCTATCTATCTATCTATCTATCTATCTATCTATCTATCTATCTATCTGTCTGTCTGTCTGTCTGTCTGTCTGTCTGTCTGTCTATCTATCTATCTATCTATCTATCTATCTATCTATCTATCTATCTATCTATCTATCTATCTGTCTGTCTGTCTGTCTGTCTGTCTGTCTGTCTGTCTGTCTGTCTGTCTGTCTGTCTGTCTGTCTGTCTGTCTAGGTATTGGCCACTTTCTAGTGTGTAACTGTTTCTATTGGGCCCTGGTTTTGTGCTCTTGATCACCTTTTCGTCTTAAATCCAGACTTTCAAAATGGTGTATTTTTTATTCCATTTATTATGGAATTTCAGAACTAATAAGCTTATAGAATTTCAGAACTTCATTATGCAGACAAAACCAGTCTTCTTCTGAAACCAAAATCTTTGCTTCCTGCCCTGTATTAAACAGAATTCCAACACCTTAAGCACACTACTGAGTGAAGTGAATTGTGCTGTGCATCCCTTTTGTGGCGAGTGTTGTTATGGAGTGTGCCCACTGAGTGGAGCCCTACCACCACACCATACACTCCAACCATTCACTGTCTGGCTCTGTGCTGTATCCAAAGATACACTGATGGAATGACACGTTGCTCCAATTTGTTGGTTAATCACCAGTGCTGCTCAGCATCGCACCATAAACACACGTGCAATGCTCCGATGAGCTCCGCTGCTTTATCTCTGTCTTTGTAGTAAGACTAAACATACTAATCCATCAAGTTCTGTACAGCTTCCAGTGTGGTTGAAAGGTCTGTATATTATCCAGAAGCCATTGGACCTTAGGGACTGCCGCACTTATTTTTACTGTGTGTCTGTGTGTGTGTGTGTGTGTGTGTGTGTGTGTGTGTGTGTGTGTGTGTGTGTGTGTGTGTGTGTGTGTGCGCGCGCCCGCGTGTGCGCGTGTGTGTCTGTGTGTGTGTTTCTGGAGGCAAATGTGTGCATATGCACACTGTAACTTGTTATATATGTTATATTTCAGATTATACTGAGAACAAGCCTTTATTTACAGGTGATCCCTGTTTACAGCGGCTAAAAGGTAAACGTAGAAATCATTCTGACCCATGGGCTCTTCTTCTCCGTCACTCCCACAGTCACACGGACACGGTGGGCACCAGGAGGAAGCTGTACAGCGCCGTCCCCGGGAGAAACTTTGTGACAGTTCGACCCCACACCCCCCAGGTCGAGGGCGAAATCCACCTGTACAAGAATGACAGGGTCAAAGGTGAGAGGGAGGACAACTGTCAATTGGTTGGTGTGGTATTTTCCTATTGGCTCTCTTGGATGGTTATTGGTTTCATGTCACTTTTGGTGACCTCAAAAAATGTCAAGACAATTCAAGACTACTGTATTTGCATAGCTCTCGGTTAAAGAATATTTTAAAGGACTTTACATACCCACATTCAAAGAACAGTGTTCACTAACCCTGAGTCCATCACAGTGTTAGTTTGCCACAGGAAAAGCTCCTAAAAACAGAGGGAAATGTCTCCCTTCCCAGATGTTAGGTTGTTGAGAGACCTTCTTGGAAATGTTTGAGTTCATTCAACTTCGTAAATTATTATTGGAATAATTATTACAAAAAACACTCTCTCTCATATTTTCTGTCATACGCAGTCATATTCAGCGTTCCAATGTTGTGGGGCCGTAACGACAGTACACAAAACTCAGGATTCAGAACACATCTCAGTTTTGGTACATTTACAGTACGACAGCCAATAAAGAAAACTCATTTGGCAATTGGACAATGCTGACACACAGCCTGCTTCCGAAGCACCACAGTGTCCTCATCATTAATGAAGTTTGCTGGGGAACCGGCATGCTGCTTCAAAAGGAGGAACGCTGTGTGTGTGTGTGTGTGTGTGTGTGTGGGGGGGGGGGGGGGGGGGGGGGGGGGAATCTCGTTTTGTTTTTCGCCACACTGATGAGACCGGCTCACAAGGCAAACTGATCAATTCCGGTGCGTTGCCGCTCTCTGTGGAACCTGGAGCTGTGAATTTTAATTTCATAAAAACAAAACTCAATGCGCAGGAGTGCCATACCGAACGGTTTGCATGGGTGGAAAACTCCGGGTTGAGAAAGTTAAAGTCCTGCCAGTTGGTTTCAATCTTCAAAATCCACATGATAGACTCTAAATGCCAGGGTGGAATTTTACTTTCTGAACTTGGATTTTCCACCACTGACTGTTTGGTTTGAATGTATCTGTTACTATAGCCCAGAGTAAGTGGCTCAATCATTGCTTTTCTGTGGCGGTTTCACTTTGTAGTAGTTTTTATTTTTCTGTGAAAGTCGTTTCACTCCCCTCATTCTCCACCATGCTTTCTTTATTCTTCTCCCTCGGTCCAGTTCTGAGCATCGGAGAGGGGGGATTCTGGGAGGGAAGTGCCCGGGGCCAAGTGGGCTGGTTTCCAGCCGACTGCGTGGAAGAGATCCCCTCCAAAGGCAGCGAGGAGCGGAGCTGTAAGTCCCTGTCTCATTATCAACGTGCGTACTCCCCCATTCTCCTGCCCTTATGATGTAACATCCACAAAGTACACGCTTAACTATTCCGGGAGGTTCTTGATGCATGCGATGATGACAGTGAAAGGATAAGTACGGATCGCCGCTGCCACTTATTACCGAGTGTGTAACAACAAGCACGTCGAGCCTCCTGAACTGGCAAAGTGACAATGTGCCACACACAATGTGTGTGATGCTTGTTTTTTTCTCAACACAAGAGGATTCTTTGGCGTCTTGGTTTTTGAGAAGCGTTCCCTGTGCCGCCACCAGAGGGAGCGTGGCACGGGGTGGTTTTAATGTAGGACACACACTGGCTGGCATCACCCGATACAGAAATAAGGCGGAGTACAAATAAGGCCAAGGCCGTTTCTTAAGACTTTCCCCAGGCACGCGATCCGTGTGTGTGTGTGTGTGTGTGTGTGCGTGTGTGTATGTGTGTGTGTGTGTGTGTGTGTGTGTGTGTGTGTGTGTGTGTGTGCATGTAAAACCAACAGTGGAGAAAGAAGCACTGAGACCTTTTTTTCATTTTGTGCAAGTGAAAGCGTTGACATTTCTACTAAAGTAAAAGTAAATAAGTACTAGCTCTTAAATGTACTTAAAGTATTAAAAGTGCTTTTCATATCCAGTGCCCTGATATAAAACAGCCAATAATAAGTGCTACTGTAGCTTTTCTGTTCCTGCAGATGGGTGCTCATGCAGATTTTAAACTCATATAAATTTGAATCATATACAGTGTATGACTAAAATTTCCCTCCAAAAAGTGGCGTCATTATTATTCACAAGGATATGGTTCTAATGAATCATTGATCTAGGTCTAGTCCCTGATTTAACTAAAGTAAAGGAGGTGTTAGAAACGTAGCAGAGTAGAAAGAATATATATTTGCTTTGAAATGTCAGACAACAGTTGCTATGGAGTGGGCATTCTGTGATGTAGACTCACTCTCATTCCCGTCTCACTGTCTACACACATCTCACGTTCCATCCTCTATCTATCCGTCTATCTGTCCGTCTGTCTGTCTGTCTGTCTGTCTGTCTGTCTGTCTGTCTGTCTATCTATCTATCTATCTATCTATCTATCTATCTATCTATCTATCTATCTATCTATCTATCTATCTATCTATCTATCTATCTATCTATCTATCTATCTATCTATCTGTCTCCCTCTATCTGTCTCCCTCTATCTGCCTCTATCTACTCTAGTTTTACACCAGACTAAGCACTCCATTGCACTGCTAACTCAGCTGTGCCCTGATGTCCTCTGGGTACATGCTAATGAACATATCACGACACACTCTGTCCCTCTAACGAAAAAGAAAATGTAAAAAAAATAGAAAAGGCGACATCACAGTCACTTTTGTCCTTAGCTTCTCTCTCTTTCCTTCTCCCAGTTGTTTATTGGGTCCAGACGACATTGAGAGGGATTGACGCTTTCCTCCTAACTCCTGTGTCTTCTTCTTTTTTTTCTTCTTCTACGTTCCCTCGTGTCACCTGGTATGCAGTTGTCTCGCCTTGTTTAATTATTGGCATTGTTGCAGCAACACGCGGTTGCAGAAGTTGTCGCTCTCACAGACACGCGTGCAGATAGGGGCGCTCCTCTTGAAACACCATTAAAAAAATTCACGATTAGTCTGGACCATGTAGACAACACCACATCATTCATGAATCATGAGAGTGAATTAGAAGGTACTTATAACAGAGTTAAACATGACTTCTAAATGCTGAGAAACCAGCATTAAAGCCTTCTTCCTGATGATCCCCAGTGGCTATTTATGCCTTTGGTTTCTCAGGTGTGTTCTCCTTTTAAACCATACACACACAAGCACACACACACACACACACACACACACACACAATAGTGTGTGTGTGTGTGTGTGCAGTGTGCAGCATAATGATGGAGGCAGATGGGAGCAACATGTTCCTCTCTCTCTCTCTCTCTCTCTCTCTCTCTCTCTCTCTCTCTCTCTCTCTCTCTCGCTCTCTCTCTCTCTCTCTCTCTCTCTCTCTCTCTCTCTCTCTCTCTCTCTCTCTCCCTCTCTCTCTCTTTCTGGCCGCTTGCCGTCCTCTAGGTGGCTTCTTTAAAGCATAACCCCGGGCCCTTGGCATTGGGAGTGCTTATCACACATGCCAGATACAAATTGCCCCGGGGTTTGCCTCTTGAGGAAACCTGCTGGAAAATGGGAGCACAGTATGGCCGCTTGCATCCACTGGGGGGCATGGGCCGTGAGCCCAGCACGGGTCTGTTGCTATTGTGCAGGACATGGACGGCAACCATTCATCAAACATTCGAACAGTTGAAGTGAATTGATTGAAAGACTTAAGTTGGGAAATGCAGGTGACTGAGACATGTAGGTCCGTTCCAAGTGTCCGGAGACAAATGTTGAAGAATGATATGGCAGCTTGATGCTCTCCACCAGCATACTGATACGCCTCAGTAGATCCAGAGTGATCCATTACTCTAGATTTAAGGTTCTGATCCATATCATTGGGTTATGGCTCAGATTAATCAAATTTTCAAGAATGTCCTGGTCCAGACAGCCAGTACAAAAATAACCATTGTATGAAGAGAAGAACCCCCCTTGCATATGTACATCACTGAGTTCCTGATCATTGGGATTGACTATGGCCTTGGGCCTTGGACCTTGGGCCTTGGACCTTGGGCCAGACCTCACAGATGCTGAAAATATACAGCTGCGTATAAACCTGTGCCAAATGGGTTTTGTGTGGGGGCCGTGAGATGAGTTTTCCCCTTGTGTGCTTTTGCCTTTTCTCAAGGTTTCAAACCATTACCCGAACAAAGCACGCCTAAGCTGCATTAATCCTGCCGCATCACATCTATTCAATTAACAGGATTAGGCTAAATTGTTAAAATTAAAATAATACTGTATGTGTGTGTGTGTGTGTGTGTGTGTGTGTGTGTGCGTGTGTGTGTGTGTGTGTGTGTGTGTGTGTGTGTGTGTGTGTGTGTGTGTGTGTGTAGTGGGGGGGCAGGGGGGGCGTAAACGTTCTGTTCTGCACGTTCTCAAGGTCTTACTGCTAAAGTAGAGCCCGCTTGGACATTTTTAGCCTGTAGAATAAAAATAATAATAATAATGCAGGTTATTTTGCTGGAGGTTTTGAAGGGGTGCTTATTCGTCCGCCCTCATAAGAATATATCTAATGTTTCTAGGACGTTTGTCGACAAATCGGCGATTGAGTTGAAGAGCCTTCCTTGCAGTTGAGAAGAACGTGTCAGTGTTCATTCACAATGCTTTAAATGCCTAAATGAGTATCAGGTGAGTAGATAGACACAAAGATAATATTACTCTCTGTAAATAGAGACATCTTGCTCATTTAACAACACCATCCATTACCCTCGTTCTTGTGATGGACACCTCAGGAAACACTTTTGTTTTATATAAGTTGAAAGAAATAGCAGATATCCCAGTTATGATTCCCTGTTTAAAGTCATCCTTAGAGGCCATAAACAGGTGAACATAGTTCAGGAGACAGGGGAAGCCCATGCTGGTACCAGGAGATGATTCCAAAACACATCACATTAGAAATGGTTCTTATGTGTTATTGTATATATAAAACATACAATATCGAGTTTATCAATTTGATCAATATTTCTCACAAAAAAAGCAATTTCACAATCGGATCATAAGCATAATCATAACCAGGTATTCTTCTGACCTCTTATGCCTACGCTGAGTTTTGAGCTCGCTCAGATCCTTAGTCTACAAACCTAAAGTCAATATCTAGTGAATTTTATCAGCAGCCACCATTATGTGACATTTTCACATAACTACCACTGGACATTTTGGTCTGATTTTCAGTTTTTCAGATTTTTTTTCTTCCGCAAATAATGAGACTCTTTGTAAATAAAGAAAGAGACTTTGTCCTGCTCCGGACTCTGGCTACCACTCGGCACAATCCTCTGCAAAGTCGTTTAAACAATGCTCATCTATTTTAATCCTGATAAAGAGTGAAGAGGTGCTCCAGCTTATTCGCTGAACTCTAAAGGCGCTGCGGGCCGCGTCAAGGTCTTTCTGTCATAGACTGTGTTGGTTATCTCGTTAAGTATCGGCAAAGATGTAGCCGTGCAGGTTTTCGGGGCCTCCAGCTCCGAGCCGGCGGACAGCTTGTCCACATTCTGCAGACATGACCCGTCACTGACACTGCAGACTTACGTTTTGTTATTACAATCTTGCAAATCTCAACAATTACATAACTAATCCATCACAAATGACTCGTCTTCCATCGCATAGTGTCAAACATAGTGTCCGTCTGATCAGGGAAGAAGTGATGCCGCAGTCAATACCTGGCCGCTCACGATGCTTTTTTACCGATCTGAAAATAGTTTATGGTTCCGACTTATTCTGGGAGGTAATAAATGATGAATGACGAAATTATGTTTTTACATTTGAAACCTTGTTCATCCAATACACTAGGTCAACATTTTGTTGCTCAAGCTGCGGTTTGTTATTTAACTTGGGTTTAGCTGTGATAAGTGAACTCTAATCCACAGTATCCCCCCCTTGAAGCTTAGCGAAGATTATCGCTCGTAAATAATCTTCCCTCGCTTCATTTTGCATTCTGTCTGTAAGATTGATGTCACAGCAGGAGTGAGAGGGACGCAGAATGATGGCCGGTCGTGTGTTTTTCCGGGTTTGGTGTTTTCTGGTGCGCACATATTGAGAAATATATTCCTGGAACGGTAACAAACGCTGGAATGAGTGAACTAAAGGATATATTCCGTCCAATGTGACGTATCGCTCCTTATTCACATGCAGGCAAGCCTACTCACACTTGCACTTCATACAACCACCTTGATAGCCACACGCACGCACACACACACACACACACACACACACACACACTGAGGCCTTTAAAACTGCCACAATTGCACCTCGCCTATTGATCTGTGACCATAGGAACCAACAAGCACAGTCGGACAACAGTTGCTATGGAGTGGGCATTCTGTGATGTTGTAGACTCTAATTCCCGTCTCACTGTTTATGTGTTTCTCTTATATCTCACGCTCCATCTTCTATCTATCTAACTCTATGTGTCCGTCTGTCTGTCTGTCTGTCTGTCTGTCTGTCTGTCTGTCTGTCTGTCTGTCTGTCTGTCTATCTATCTATCTATCTATCTATCTATCTATCTATCTATCTATCTATCTATCTATCTATCTATCTATCTATCTATCTATCTATTTATCTTATATACAGCATGTGCTCATCAACCAAAACATTCATCTATTTATGCTGTATTTCCTTTTCCCTTCGCTCTCTCTCTTGCATTCTCTCTTCTCTCGCTCCCTCTCTCCATCTCTCTCTCTGTATCTCTATCTCTCGCTCTGTGCCTCCCTCCTCCGGTCCCACAGTGTGGACAGAGAATCAGGAGAGAAATGTTCCCGCTAAAGATGGTCGGACCCGAGCCAGAGCAGAGGAGATGAAGTTTCTGTAAAAGTATGACAGCTGGTGTGAAATGATGTGTGAAAGAGAGAAACTGCTGAAGAGGGCAAGCGGATCAGGAAGGGTAGAGCGGGAGGAACACACACTCACCCTCTGGGAGTGTGAGTGTGTGAGTGTGTGTGTGTGTGTGTGTGTGTGTGTGTGTGTGTGTGTGTGTGTGTGTGTGTGTGTGTGTGTGTGTGTGTGTGTGTGTGTGTGAGGGTGAGAGGTGAGTGTGTAAGAGAGAGGGTGGGTGTGTGTGGGTCTTAGGGATAGAAAGGAGACCCACAGTCCATGACCTGGTGGTATCTGGATTCTGGATGTGGCCTATACAATTCAGGGCCTGACACTGGTGGTTGCCAAGTGGTTGACAAGTTGGCAACCGTGCTCAGCTTTTGGTTGCCAAGACTGACAAAGTGCTTGCCGATATTTGATCTACAAAGCCCTAGTCCATTTAATCTGTGATTGATTTTTTGGGAAAAAAGCAGTGAGGAGGAGGAGAAGTGCCTTTCTGAAAAGTTATTGGGGTATCGTTCAACTTTATTCATTAGACCCACACATGAACAACCTCACTTGTTTCGCCATGATATCCATGATCATCTTCAGTTTCTGAACAGACAATGAGGTATACCACGCTATTTTAACATATAAAAAGTGGTCGACAATGGGACAACCAAACCTCAGAAGGTTGTTGACAACGGCCCAAATGTAGTTGCCTGGGGCAACTGGGCAGCTGTCAAGCACTGTGGTTGAAATGTGCTCGTCTCCCAAAAGTTGCACCTACAAGCAAGAAGTGGCTTGTGGCTTTGTTGTGGGGGGGTTCTGGGAAGCCTGAGGTTCTCTCCTTAAGCGCAGGGACGAGTATAAAGTTGTATGGCTAAACTTACCCTGCTAATTATCAGCACAAGGGATTTAACAACAGATCACGTGTGTTATTGTATAGCACACATGACATTCAGATCATTCCCTTCAGTTCAAACAAGTTTTTTTGTAGATGAGTGTCAGACAATTTGTCTTGTCTTTGCTTTCATTCTCATGTGCTGTAAGGTGTCCTGTTCTAAACATTCACATCCTACTGTATGTTCTGAATTTAATACAATCCATTAAACCATAGACAAAGACACAGTAGCTCTTGCTATTTTCCAGATCAGACTGTTGATGTGATCCTGTTCTAATTTGGCAGATTCCCGGGCAGATCGCACTGACAGACGCAAACTCTTCAGACACTACACCGTGGGGTCCTACGACAGCTTCGATGCCTCCAGGTAAGATATGGCCGATATGTATGCCTGTTTTTAAAGCATGCCAAAGGTAATTATGTTGTGTTCAAACCAGAAACCAGTAAAGCTCAGGATCCTTTGTACAAAAACGAAATTGCTTGTTAAAAACGCGTTCCACAATGACATTTCTTATTGGTTCTCTTTTTTTTCACGGACTAGTGATCAATCTGGGAGAATGTTTGAAGTGTGTATCAAGGGGAAGGGGCAGTGCTTCTTTGTGAGATTTTCATCAGCAGCTTGGTTGAATTAATGTATAAAGAAGTGAATTGTATGAGACAGATGCCTACACACATTTTTTCCAGCTTTAATGGACCGCACCGCTAACCAGCTTCATCTAAAACGCAACTTTTTTTCGACAAAGTTCTTGCGCACCTTTTCTTGTAAATGTAATACGACTGAGGAAGAGGACGGGGAGAATGTTATATCAGGTCATGTTGAGAAGAGAGAGAGAGAGAGAGAGAGAGAGAGAGAGAGAGACAGAGAGAGAGAGAGAGAGAGAGAGAGAGAGGGAGAGAGAGAGAGCTCCAGTATAATGGTACCTGACATGGAATCCCAAGGTTCCCCCTGTCTTCTCCTCTTACTTTGTCCTTCTGCTAGTCTTTTCTTCTCCTCCTTTGCTGTCACACCCATTTCAAAACACGCTTTATTAAGAGGGGTGAAAGATGGGTCTCCCTGGAGTATTGGCTTGTGTGCATGTGCCTCTGCACACGCGTACTGTATGCGTGTTTTATTTTCCAAGTATGAGTTTGTGTGTGTACTTGCACTTGTACATGAGCGAGGGAGTGAAGAAGGGAGCTATCAATAGAGAGAGAAAGTGAAAGGGGAATGCCCGGACATGAACAAATCTTGTTACGGGGAATCAATCAGAGGTGCGCCAAATGTCCTTGTAGAGACATGAATATGAATGGGCTCCGGTCCATCAGGGTGGTGTTTGATCTAACCACCGTCCAATCAGGCCTTTTGTACTCATTAGGCAGCTGTCCAAGCGTCTCCAAGTATGGGACGATGGGACTTACATAGCAAAACACATGTAGAGGACACCAGAGCGACAAAACACCCAAACAGAGGTCATTATGAACCAGGGCTCCTGGAACATCCTTTCTCGTGTAAGTTGGGTTTCATATATGGAATACGAACACAACTAATGTGTGGGTTAAGTGATACTACAGAGAAATTGACTTTTATGCATAGTATACACCAAATACACAACCGCAAGGAAAGAGGAAAGCCAAGAGTGCCAAGACAAATTTGAAGATCTTCATGAGATCTCTCTTAAGGGTCGTGGAGAGTGCAATCCCGTCTCCTGTAGTTGTTTGATTTGAGATGGTCAGAAACTCTTGCGATCAGTCCCAGACTAGCCTGCGCTCTAGCGAGGATATCAGGTTGGCTTGATATTATCTTAAGTCTTAAGTCAAGGTCAAGTTCAAATTCTTGTCTTGGCTGATTCTAGATCCTTCTAGTTCCTTCTAGGTCTTCAGCTGGTGCCTAGGAATAATAAAAGGTAGAGATAGAGAGAGACCCAACCATCTTCCAGCTACAGTGATTGGAGAGGACGGAACAAATCTGTTCACTTATTGCCAAACATGGAGACCGGCACTGTAAACACAGTCCTGCCCCTAAATAACCTTTGAGCTCCAGGAGTGGCCTGGTCCCCTGTCCCCTAACGAAAAAAGGTGCCGCTACTCCTGCCACCCAAGATGTTTTCCTCTGAGTACTATTTCATGCGCTTTCCCAATGTGGAAGAGGAAGCTAAACCCAACCACCAAAGCAGCCTCCGACAGAGGACGCGTAATCCCTGGAATTGTCTTCGGGATTTTTTTTCAGTGACGTCACTATACTCACACCCAGTGGAAAAGACCTCACAATTTAATTCAGGAATATAAACATGTTCCTGTGTTCGGCATAGATTACGATGATTTAATCACTCCGAAAAGACTCACTATGCATAACAAATGTGATTGGCTACGGGGCAGACGTGGGTCTCGTTGTCTATTTATGAACGTTGTGATTGGCCCGGTTCACAAAGAGTCCTCGGCCCCTGAATGGTGCAGTGAGTGAGGGGGAGCAGGAACAGTCCTAGTGGGAGACAAGGTGTTGATCGCAACCTGGGTGTAGTCTCCATAGAGTACCCTTCTTATGTGTACACCCAAAGCGCTGTCCTTGGTGCTGAAGATATCCTGGATAGTACCACATGGTCCAACTTCCACCCCCACATGCCAGACAATATACAAAGTGGAATTACATTGTGGGTTGAAAAAGAATGTCAAGTGTCAAAATTGAGACATCAATCTATTAAAAAAAACAAAACTATTTCCAGACAAATAATATTTGGCCGAAATTGATTTTTAATAGATTGATGATGATGATGATGATGATGGTGATAATGATAATGATGACAATCATATGACTGGATTCACAAATGAGACCCAAGAGGATTACTTAAATCACTTAAAATGGTGTTTTTGTTCACTATGTGTTAGTGGCTGGCAGTACAGAAGAATTTACTAGCGCAATGATAATATGGAATTTTACATAATAACATTTGATAAATATTAACAAATGTTCGTATGCATTCATATCTCATGTCACATAGTGCGAGATCAGATTGAACTAATGACATTAGGCCAGACTCTTATTAAAGAATTGCCATACCACACACTACAGAAAATTGGGGTGTTTTTCTCTCCACACTGCGTGCTCTACTGGTTATTAGAGCTATAAATGGTCAAAGTGACATATTCCTCATTCCTCAAGCAGATTTCCTGTGGCAGGTCTCACTCAGACAGCCACCTTCCTCCCGGCACAACAGCGATGCTGGAGGGAGTGTTCGTATTTGCGTCTAATTTGGGTCAAGGTGAAATGTCTCCTCCTGCTAACCCTCAAGCTACAGAGGATGTAGGCTGAAAAGTAGCAATATGTGAATCTATTATTTTAATATATATTATTATCTCTTGAGAAGCGAGGCTTTTCCATGTCAGAAAACACCGGTCCAGAGAAAGCAGCGACATGTACTCTACTCTATGTATATAACTAACCATAACCATAACTAATTCAGTTTCAATTTTTAATCGATTACGGATTTTGATTTTACTGTCACTTAGACTGAGACTTTCCTTTGCTCTTGAAAGATTCATCGTTGTTTTGAACCTTGCAGTGGTTTCAATTTAACTTTGCAAGAAGTACCAATTTTCTGGCCTGTGTATTTACGTGCAGGAAAATATTGTTTATTTGCCAAATAGCGGTTAATTGCAGCCGTTTTTCAAGGCTGTTTTTTTTTTTCTTCTTCAAATTGTCAACAGAAGTAAAACATAAACAGACCTGCAGATAGTGCTGTTTTTTGAAAGCATATTTATTGGTTGAAGACCAAGAGGTGTTTGTCAGGACTGGAAATTTCTGCAGTTGTTTTACATTTCCCTGCATTTAAAAACTGAACATGAAACATTAAGCCTTTCAATTTGTAGCTCTTCAATTTCAATATGAATATATGAATTCAATAGCCTTTTTAGAGTCTGGACAGTAGACACCGTCCTGCAGTACAGTGAAGTTTCACATTGCCTGACCAAAAAAAAAAGGCTTCAGTTTGCAATAATGTTGTTTTGCAATGATTGACGGCAAATATTGTGAGGGTCTCTAAGAGCAACAACAATCATGTAATTTCATTAATCCACCGTTGGATTGTTTAGCCAAAACACAGCATCTTACAACTTAAATGACTCTCAGTCTGCATTTAATTTGATTGATGGCTAATATTTCTCTGGGGAGGAAATTGAAGCTTAATTGAGGCTCTTCAGCGACACTCACTTTACACGTCTCTGTTTTGATGAAGCAGCAGTCACTTAGTTATCCCCTCTCGCCGCTTGTTCAAAAAAGATGGCATCCTCGATAAAAGCCGCTCCACTTGTTCTCTAACCCGACACACTGACCTATTAAAACTGCCGGTGTCAAATTCATGTGATCAAGGTGTGATTACTGCCGCCTGGTCAAGGGGAGGCTGTACGATAACCTCCAGTATGTTAGCAGTGGGGGCCCGCTTACCTTTCTAAACACATTGGGTTGCTAAGGGAACTGCTCTGTTGCTAGGACAGCAGTCGCTCTCTCTCTCTCTCTCTCTCTCTCTTTCTCTCTTTCTCTCTCTTTCTCTCTCTCTCTCTCTCTCTATCTCTATCTACTTCTCCTCTCCTCTCATCGCACACGTCTACCCAGTCAACGTATTCCCAACACCTAATATGGGTTGAGTGACGCAGCATCCTTGCGACGGAGGTGTTCCTTGTGGGCTTCAGAGGGTCTAACTCGACAAAAACGTGAGACAACAGGAGAACGAAGGTCTGCAGGCTGCAAGGTTGGGTCTATTTGGCATTATCAGATGGATAGTACATAAAGGGACGCCTATGAAAACACATACCATACCAGATAAAATCTAAATCCTATTACGTCTCTATAGTGACGGATTACACAATCATTATTATTTTTTATTTTTTTTTCTCAAGATGGTGACACAAATTGTGTATTCCCTCATCAATCCCATATAGAGCAGAGGTAGAGTAGCCCCCCTAACCCTCTAACAACAGATAATACTTCTTTTTTGGGAGCAAATCTCTTAATTCATGTGACAGGAATTTGATGACATCATCATGGGTTCCCTTACCAGTTCCCTCAGGGGAACTGGTAAGGGAACTGGAACTGGTAAACTGGAACTGGTAAAATAGCAACGTAAAAATAACCAATTTGTCAAAATGTGGAAGAATAACATTTATTTGCATGAGCCTCCTAAGACCAGAGCTGATGGTTTCTAGTCCTTAACTCTGATTGGCTCAGTCATGTTCTAAGCCGTTGTATAATATTGATATACCACACCTGCGACCATACGACAATTGAATTCTATATTAATGCGCCAAGTTGTTAACAGCTGATTAACAGCTGATACGGAGACATTTTGTTTGTCATTGGGATTCACTCGGCGGATTAACAGCGGATAAATGGTGTGGAGGGTTGGACAGCGGACATCACAGAGCCCGGTCTGCAAAGCAGGACTGTGCAGAAACCTTCGGGGGAAAGGGAAATATGGCCGTGACTAGTCACAGATGTGAATCATCCTTACGATATCCTTGCTCCTGGCACTGTGCCATCACAACGCTCCTGTCCAGAGCAAAATACCTCTGGAGGCCTTCTTCACATACTTTACCATCAATGAAAATGTGCAATGGACAAGAGAGACCTATTGGTCACAGAATGAGTTTATTTTTGTGTCTCTTGCCAACCAATAGTAGCCTATTTTAAAAGGAGAACTCTGGTGTTCTTTTACCTAAACCTTATTTTTCGATCGCTTGGATTCAAACCCGAGTGAATCTTCTAGATTGGTCCATTCAGATGGAGAGAAGAGCTGCAGCCAACGGCCACGCAATCACCAACTTTCTTTGGTGAACGCGATTTGAAAAATAAGGTTTAGGTTGAATACCGGTGCTCTCCATCGTCAGAATCAGAATACTTTATTTGGCCAGGTACATTTACATGAACTAGGAATTTTTCGGGTGATTTTGGCTGCGTGTCTACAGACGACTAGCATTACAATTCGTTCGAGAAAAAAACTATTAACAAAAAAAGAAAAGAAAAAGCTAAATATACACAAATAGCCGAAGAAAAATAGCAAAACGAGAATAGTCAAATATGTAAAATATACAGATATGGAATGTGATCCTATGCACAGGATAAGTTATTGGAATGTTATAATTTATGATTATAAATGACTGTGTATTATTTTTGTGCAATCACTGCATCACCATGGGGTAGAAGCTGTTCTTGAGGCGCGAGGTTTGGGTCCTGCAGGCGCAGCCGCTCATAAAGTGGTGGTGCCCTGGGTGAGAAGGGTCAGCTGCAAGCTTCCTCGCCCACCTCAAGGTCCTGGAGGGAAGGGAGGTTGCAGCCTTTCACCTTCTCTACAGAAAGAATGATCCGCAAACCACCATTAAATAATATGTGTTGTTGAGCATGGGCGTGCTTCCATTACATTGCTATAGCCAGGGTTCTGTTAAAGCAATAAGCCTTGTAAGGCCAAGTGTTACAGTGATTATAAGACGGCACTGTGGGTATTCACCCTTTAAGTTGCACTGTGGAAATGTGATTTTATAAAGATGGATACAGCAGCTGGCCTGATTGGCACCAACATGGCGATCCACATGATTCAGACTCTTTCAATATCGCAGCTGTTGGTGAAAATGTGTTCCATGCATGACAATGTTTTGGCTCCTGGCCTATATGAGAAATCCCGAATCCATCCTCTTCGTCGCAGATGTTTTGAAACATCTCAACACAAAGCTACGCACATCACGAGGCTGTAGGGAGAGAAAATGGGTCACGGTTTAGTCCACGTGGTTGAAGGGGTTCTGGAGCTTTCTGTTCCAAAAAGATTGGGGGGTGGCGGGGGGGGGGGGGGGGGGGGGGCTGTGGTGCCAAAAGATGAGGGGGGAATTGTCCGATTAGAGGAATCACTGTTTACGGCCAAGTGGAAGTTCAAGAGCTCCCTTTCATTTTCCAGTAATCCTGCTCTTGTGCAGGAGAGGCTTTATTACACTTGAGGGAGATCTTCATGCCCACAACTACCATAAGATTCTATTGTGGTTACGATAACTCATGATTGATTTTGGTGTATGCAAATTGTGTTCTTTTTGTTCATCTTTGCTGGATTGGGAGCAAGGTAGGCCTATTGGGAGTCA
The DNA here is from genome assembly GCF_960531495.2 of Zeus faber. Lineage (NCBI taxonomy): Eukaryota > Metazoa > Chordata > Actinopteri > Zeiformes > Zeidae > Zeus > Zeus faber. The sequence continues at coordinate 23,999,483 of NC_137190.1, read as the reverse complement.
TGCTATGACAATAATGATAATTATAATAAATAAAGCTGGAGGCAACAACAATCTTTTTCTTTCAATATTGTGACTGACCTTGATGACTGGATTTTTTGACAATGGCTTCTTTTTTGTCTTAGATTGTCAGTTTTATAGATTATCCGTCTCTTTTGTAATGAAGATACCATTTATGTAACCTTAACATTAATTTGCAATTATTATGGAATAATTACTCAAGCTCACAAACACTTTCTGGCTTTTCATTACAGTTTAAGCGTGGTTATAGGACAATGTTTATACATGACGTTTATTACCAAAAAAACATATTTTATTTTTTATTTGAACCTATATGTTTTCATTGTTATAACGTACCTTGCTGCATTGAAGTACATCCAGAGTTTCTGTGATGGTAGATATTGTGTGTCGTATGCGTCAATTATGACGTTGATTTACGATAGCAGTGTAATTTACATATTAAGTAAAGTTGATTTTTTTGTTGGATTACATTTTCAGTAAGTTCTGTTTCCACGATTGGATTTTGAACTCATCACTGACTGCCACATTAGTGTTTTTGAGGGACTCTCAGACCACATTTCAAGGATTTCTTTAAATTTTTTCATTAATCTGGTAAAGTAATTTTGACCACGGATTTGAAATATCAATTGAACAGATCTACAGACATCTACCAGGTAAGAAGCTAAATCAAGTTCAGTTCAAGTTCAAGAGATTATTTGTCACATACATATACATACATAAATATACATGTAAATCGATAGTTTGGTAACTTCTAAAGACTACGAAGTGACCGAGTCCATGCCACACAATGGACATGGTCCAGCTGGACATTCTAAATCGCAATCTGTACATTTATAGGAAATAATATGATGACGTCATAAAGCGCCTTACTGTAAGTCTCATTATCGACACCAATTACAATTTTTTTTGTTCCCACGGCGACACAAGTTTTCCGAGTCTTCGTGACATGCAGAATTACTAATACAAGTCGTTTCACTTGTTGCGTGTTATTACTTTATCCCAAAAATGAGTTCCATTCAGACTGATTGAACACTGCATGTCTCTCAGAGATGTTTCATCAACTTTTTAAACTTTTGGAACTAAAATAAATCGGATATGATTCGGACCCGTTGCTGTGGAGCTGCAAGCAAACTCCATGTGTGAGGACACAAACACAGAATATGTTTTGGACTGTCTTCGACTCCTACAGTTTGTGTTACGACTGGCCCGAATGCTGCAAAATAAGGAGGGACATGGCACCAGGTTAGATGCGAACAGAATGCGTTTATATTTACAAAAAGGGCAAAATAGATCAAATATCAAACGCCCCGCCAACGTCAAGCAGGTAAGACGATACACACACACACACACTCGCACACGCAAGCACACACACACGTGCGGTCTGCAACCACTACAGAGCGATGGAGTCTACACCACACAGCTCACATGGTGTGAATGTGCGTTTGTAGCCACAACCTGCACATATACAAGGAATTGGATGATGATGTCACAAATCCTCTTACTCCACAAACTCATCTCACTTCACCACCTGACCAGATGTTTTAGGACCTTGGCAGGCGGGGGACGCACAAACATTCAGCTACTTCCGGACGGATTTAATCGTTTTTTCACAAATTCGTGCTCCGTATGTGGATCGATATGGATGAAACTTGAACCACATCTGATACGTCCCAGTTCTAACAAGACCTCAACCGTCTCCGTAAATCCATTGGTTGTCCTGTTCTGGACACTTTTAGCCCAAAAAGTGCCAAGGAGAATAATTATAATAACAATCCAAACAATAACAATAGAGATGGATCTCTAATAATAAGAAAGTAATTTACATAAACACAAGTCATATTATACACTATTGTAGATGCATGCTGACAAAGTTATACAGTAGCCTGTTGTTAATTTTATTAATATTATATTATTAGATTATGCACATTTTAGTATTTTTTGTATTTTTAGAGATTATAGAGCTTATGATGCGTGATCACCGGGTGTCAAGACATTTCACTGCATATATGTATGACCGTATGTATATGTGACAAATAATCTCTTGAACTTGAATTAATTGAGTTATTCATTGTAACTTTTGACAATTAAATGTGATGTATTTCATATGAGTTTAATTAGGTTAAGTGTTTAAAACATCAGTGGTGGGATCATTAACCCTATGCATAAAAAAAAACAGCCGAAGTAACGTGCAGAAGTTCAATGCCCTCCTGGGCTCGTCAATTAATCTAAGGATCAATTAGTCAATTAGTCGATCGGACACTGTCACCGTGTATGTGTTGTAGTAAGCTACTACAGTCAGCCCTTCCTCCCCTACAGCGTCCCCCTCGCTTTCCCTCTCTCTCTCCCTCTCTCTCGCTTTGCCTTCCTCTCTCTCCCTCTCTCCCTCTATCTCTCTCTCCCTCCTCAAACATTTCATCGCATCCCTCCTCCCCAAGATTCCCTCGCCTCTCTCGCTCTGAAGCCACATCGCCGATCGCTTTTTCTTCCTTTTCTCCTTCTTCTTCTTCTTCCTTTCCTCTCGTTTTATTTTTAAACTCGCTCCCACCGTCCGTTCGCAGCGATCACCCTCGTCACCGTTCAGCCTTCATGTTGCCTCCGCTCGACGTCATCCTTCCGTATCGCTGGCAGGAGGCTGCGCGGCGGCTCTCCCTCTCCCCCCGGGGGTAACGCTTCGCCCCGACGGGGGTAAATCTCGGAGGGAGATCCGATCCGATCCGATCCGGAGTTATATTACAGGGTGCCGGTTGGTGTTTTTTGGTCACCCCTGGCTGGACATGCTGTCTCCGGGCGGCTGATCCAGCTGGACGCCGGCGAGGACCCCCCGCTCTCTGAAGGGGAGGGGGGGGTTCCTGCCCTAACCCTGCCCGGCCATGAGCCTCCGCTCCGGGACCGGGAGGGCGACCTCCACGGCCATGCTGCGCATGATGGGCTGCGCTAACGGCCGCTTTGCGCGGCATCTGCTCCACAGTGACTGCGTGGTGGAGGAGAAGACCGTGGTGCTGCAGAAGAAGGACAATGAGGGGTTCGGCTTCGTCCTGCGGGGGGCCAAAGGTAAGACACCGCCTGGATGTGGAGCTTTTACCGCTTTATTCGCGTCCATATCCACTGGAGGCTTCCATGGTCACTTGGCAATGTGAGGGCGTCCACCAAGAATGATTCACTGTTTCTTAGATTTAAGTTTTTTTCTCTTTTTGGATTTTATTTGATGTTTATTTATGTATTCATTCATTTATTATTATTGTTGTTATTTTTTTAGTATTTATTTTTCTATTATTTCGATTTTGTTTGTTGTTTGCAGGCCAAGTATAGCCCAATTTTCCATCCAGAATGATTCACTGTTCCTTCATTTTTTTCTGTTTTGTTTAATTTAATATTTATTTATTTATTTATTCATTCATTCATTCACTTATTTAGTTAGTTATTTAGTTATGTATTTATTTGTTTATTATTATTATTTTTATTATTTTTTAGTAATTAATTTTTTTCTTATTTAGATTCTTTGTTGCATGCAGGCCAAGTATAGTGCAATCCATTTCATCCAGAATGATTGACTATTCCTTATATTTCAGTTGACAGGTTTTTTTAAGATTATATTTATTTATGTTATTTTATTTTTTGTCATTATTTGGAGTATTTATTTATTTGTTTGTTTATTCATTCGTTCATTCATTCATTCATTCATTTATTTTGCATCTAGGCTGAGTATAGCCACATTTCTGTTTTGGATGTGAATTTTCTTTAAACAAAATTCTTTCATCAATTGAAATGAAATATGCGTAATGCATGGATGAACCCATCCATATTAACCCTTCATCCCTTTTATTGGCTTGACAGGCTGCACTTCAGCCCCAAAACGACTTGACTAAGGTCATTTGTAAGTCTTGGGTCACGTCATCTCCAACATAGGTTTTTATAGGGAAGTAAAAGTCAAATTTATTTGAAGTGCATTATCAGCCACTATTATCAACACGGGTGTCAATGCAATTCACAAAATATAGTAAAAGATGACACTCATCTGAACATATCATACATACATATCATAAATACATAAATACATAAATACATACATACATACAAAGCCATAAGAATAGCCACAAGAAGTGCACCTAAGTAAGGGGCACAATGCAGGGTATCTGTATCTGTATGATGGAAAACAAAGACAGTGAATAAGAGCGAAGGAAGGTAGAGAAAACAAACACTGAGTGTTATGCAAAGATACAGAACTGCCAACAAGACAACTCACGCACACACTCACACGCACACAAAAATACACACATCATCAATCGTCTTAATTCCTCTCTCTCTCTCTCTCTCTCTCTCTCTCTCTCTCTCTCTCTCTCTCTCTCTCTCTCTCACACACACACACACACCCAGTTCAGAGTGCACAGGGCTGTTACACCTGTATTGTTGTGGTACAACTGGCCTTTCCGGCAGTTTGATGTTTTAGCATGCCATGAGATCTATAAATAGCCAGCATGAGCTGTTGCGTTGGTTTCTATGACGATTGCCACCATGTCATAATCCACGCTGCATTCTGTATCCATGTGGCACCGGGCGATTGGTCTATGCCATGGTTACTGTCTGAGGGTTAGCACGGTCATGTTTTTCTGTCTTAAGACGAAGATAGATAGAAGTAGAGACAGAAGAGAGAGTGAGACAGGAGGAGTGACGGAGAGGAGAAGAAGAGAGAGAGAGAAGGATTTGGCCTAAAAAAAAACATGCCGAATGTTCTAGTCATCCTGACAAACACTGCTATCACCCCAGGGAACTGACCCAGCCCTGCTTATCCCGTGGGCACTGCGGGAAACACACACATGCACACACACACACACACACACACAGACACACACACACACACACACACACACACGCGAGCGCGCATAGTGATACTCACTGTCACATAAGCTTACATCCTCTTTTCGTTGCCTCCCTGCCTCTCTTTCTCTTTTACTCTCTGTATCTCTGTCTCTCGGGCCTGCTGCCTCTTATTCTGTTTGTCTGTCTGACTTTCTTATTCTCTCTCGCTCTCTCTCTCTCTCTCTCGCACACACATTTACACACACATTTACACACACACCTGCAGAAGCATAGACTTCCTGGTTGTGCACAGCCCCTTATAGGAGCTAAAACATTGTGTCTTCCAGTTAGTTGAGCTAAAGAAAGTGTCACTTGGTTTTCTCTCAGTGATATACCCACTGACCATGGCTCATGATATTTTATGCGCATGGCAATACAAGCACACACATTAAATGCAACGTTTGACTGCAGTCAAACGTTGTATTTTTAATCCAATTTTCATACTTTTAATTTAAAAAAAGGCAATACTGTTTAAAATACAACAAAAAATAGCTGCAATTGTTCTATCTTCATTACAGAAGCATGTTACATTAAATGCACATTAAATGTGTGAGCCATAGTTTGACAAATTAGAATGTGGAATAATGTGAAAAAGTGTCAATTTGGCAAAAAAGCTAAAATTCAAGACGTTTTTTTTTTTTGACTAATGGGTCAGTATACACACACACACACACACACACACACACACACACACACAATAAAGTACTTTTAATGACTATTAAAAAACTCTACATCTAACCTGTCTCTGCCCCCCCCATCGCAGCGGACACGCCCATCGAAGAGTTCACACCCACCCCGGCCTTCCCCGCGCTCCAGTACCTGGAGTCCGTGGACGAGGGGGGCGTGGCATGGCAGGCAGGCCTTCGGACCGGGGACTTCCTCATTGAGGTGAGGAATCTTTCCAGTGTCGGGTAGGGGTCGAAGGAAAGTATTGATAACTCGTGAACTGTGATTCTTTGATTTCCGAGACCGCTTCGAGTCGAGCGTGACGGGATGATGGCTGTAGAGAACGGTTCATTCTGATCAATGGGAAGGATTTCATGAGATAGATGGAATGGAGGATGCAGAAACGGCAGCTACATCTGGTTTTTGGGCTTTGTGGCTTTGACCTTTGAACTCCTGACTATTGGCTGCTTTGCAGCCACGCTTGTAATCTAGGAATTTAAGTCTATTGGTGTGTTCCACTGATTGTAATAGAGAAACTCCAGATTAGAGCTGTAAACTGCTGATACGGTACAGACAGTGCTCAGTCCAATGTGTTTGGAAAGCTTTGGAAAGCTATATACAGTACAGTATACTGTGTTTATATATATATATATATATATATATATATATATATATATATATATATATATACTGTATCTGTATATAGAACTCCACTCCGGGATTTTGAGTCTACCCTGTGGATTTGTTAATTTGCATCAAGCCAGAAGTCCCAAGAAACGAGTGAGCGGATCAGTGCAGGGCTGGAGCAAAACATGGCAGGGTTTTTATTTTCTGAACCTGGAAGTTTTCAGCTCAACAATGCACTCTGAAAGAAGAGTGTGTTGTAAAGCTGTGTTCTGATCTGATCTGATCTGAAAGACTTTTTCATCCCTTTGGGTGTGCCGGAGAAGGTGCGCATGATAAGTGTAAATTATTCCCACCGTCATATTCTTTTATATAAGCGGTTACGTCAAATTAACTGTGAGGGGAGGGAGAGTCGAGAACTACAACAGGGTCTGTTTTTGTCTGTTTGTGTTATCTATCTTCTTTTAATATGTGTGAATGTGTTCGTACATAACGATGGGGTGTGTGTGTGTGTGTGTGAGGGGCACTGCACTCAGTGAGAGTTTGTCTTGTGCTCTTGCTAAATGGAGCATCAAATGAGGAGAGAAAACTATATCTGTATCTGCCACTGTCTCTCTATTTCTCTCTTCTCATCTGGGTTTAATTGTTTATTTATTTATTTATTTTTTGCTGCTTTTGTCTTTTTTTTTTTTCCTCATCCAGTGATCAAATCCTGTCTTTGTCTTACGTGAGTTTGAGCCTTTCTGAGTTCTTTCCGTTGCGGAAATTAAAGATATCACAAAATCTTCAATTTTTGGAGCCGGGCAGTATACTGTAGCTTTGAGAATGTTTGCTGCATCCACAGTAAGCTGACTAAATCTCACCAGGCAGCCCACACTCTTGAATGAATGTGAGCCGATAACCTTCACATCGGCTGATTCCAATCACTGTACTTATTTACTTGGACAAGCATCCATCTTAAAGTGACCACACGCTGTTTTTTTCTTTTTGGTTGGAAGAGAATATTTTGAGCTAGTTTTTGGAAAGTGAAACAGCCAAAAAGGAAACAGATTGGTGTGTATCAATCCATCTGTACCACCCTCCCCTTATCTAATATCTATCTAATATATCTATGCCAATCTGAAAATTCCATGTTCGAAGAGTAAAAGCCCTGCCGTGTTTTTGCTTCCGCCGTGCACTGATCCAGCTGGTTTCACATCAGTCGGACATCTGGCTTGATGTTAATTAGCAAATCCAAATCGCTGACTCAAAATCCCGGAGTGGAATGTTTTACTTTGTGAACCTAGATTTTCGACCCCTGATCTGTGTACGTCTCCACACTCCAGTCAAAGAAAGCATGACAGATATTAGAGGCAAATTTTTTTTATTTTTTTTTTTATTTTTTATAGGGGATCTTGTCAGACAGACGCTAGAATGTTGAGCATGCAAATGCATATGCATGTTTTGTGCCCGTGTCTGCGTGTGTAAAAAGCACTCCAGTGCATGCGTGTCCATGTGTGTATCGCATTCCCTCCTACTGTACATGAGCAGAACATGCCCATTTGCATGCATGATTTAGAGCCTGGCTTTGCATCAATCTTTCATTGCCTCTCACCACTTGGCACGTGGATGCACACACACACACGTCATTGTGCGAATGTACTTAAGTGCTCAATCACTCGCCTTAATGTGTCTAAGTGGGCCGCTTGTCGTAGCTGCCATCAAAAACCTCTGTGCTTCAGCAGTGTCCTCGTATCAATACCAGCTTGTTGACCTGGAGTGAGTGAGACGAGTCCACCTCCTCCCTTTGGCTGTGTTTGTGGAGGAGATTGAGGAAAGTAAGTGTTTTGTCAATGATATCGATATTGCACATGTTAAGTGCAATTTATGGCAGGACAAGGGCAGGCTGCGTTGGAAATGAAGTCACGGCGGGACACGGTGCAGAAAATAAAGATGTACAAACCACAGAGTAGGAGCCGGAAGAGGCCGCGCTGGTTCCCTGTGTCTGCTTGTCTGCTGGGACGAGAGGGTTCGAACACGCAGCTCCAGCATCTCTGTCTGGCCATAATGAGCACATGATGAGGCTTTGGGAACACCTCATCCCCTCAGCAAGAGGCAACACTTCAGTGTGTGTGAGAGAGAGAGAGAGAGAGAGAGAGAGAGAGAGAGAGAGAGAGAGAGAGAGAGAGAGAGAGAGAGAGAGAGAGAGAGAGAGAGAGAGAGAGAGAGAACCACTTTACTCTCTTATATAATGCTTAACTTGGGCCAAGAGAGGAATGTGTGGTCACAGTATGTATGTAAATACATCTGCATCCCTCGAGCCCCCAAGTGTGTGTGTGTGTGTGCGCGCGCATGCGGGCACACCCCTGTCCTTCTGTCAGTTGCCTGCCCCTCGGCGTCTCTCTCAGGACTGCATCAAGCGCACCACTGTCAGTTGTGCAGTGAACTAGCACAGCCATCGCCAGCCTCCCTGTCTTTGGAGGAGTAAGAGTTTGGTAAAAAATGAATAAATGCCTTTTTTCTGCTGTGTATTTTCTCTCCGTTTCATTTAGAGCCCCAAGACAGCTCACCAGCTCTGTCTTTAAGGGGGAGAATCCCTCTCTGGCTATGGATTTGGAAGTCCCGTCCATGTGCTTAAGCTTGTGTTGGATTGGAAATGAAGAAGCCTTTATGCTGATATGAAGGCTCAGCTGTTCAGGGGCTACATGATATAAGCCGTCGCTGTATTTGTACTTAAGCCTGTGTGTTGTGAGTCTGCATTAACAATTTTACACACCGCAAGTTTTACCTTCATTTTATTGTTCACTTTGGGCTAAAATGTACTCTATGTTCATAATAGCCAGAAATGTCCTTTGCAAACGTGTCCGTACATCCTACAGTGTTCTGACTCCACTTCTAAGTTGATAATGCTCAAAGTCATATATCTATTCTCGTGTTATGACAATAAGTGCAGTTTATAAATCCCTCTCTTTGTACTGCATTGCAATAGCATGCATAATGCTCATGTCCCTGCTCACTAGACCCAAAACAGACGATATTTAATATCAGCTCCTTACTAAGCCTCACTAACTTCAAACACATTGTGCCACCATATTTCTTCCAAGAAAAACTACACAGAATACGTTAAAAAAAATAAGCTTTTTGATGTATAAATATAGATTTAATACTTATTGGAATGTAGGAGTGATCCATAGAGGAAGAAAATTCTACTCGTCGTCTGACTCAGTGTTCTGTCAGAACAACAGTACATGCAACATGGCTGCTTCAAATCCAGTTCCACCTCATCCCTCCACCGTGTTCTACTAGTGAGTAAAAAAACCTAAAACATACAGTTGTATTCCATGTGGTAATAAGCAGTGAATCAGTCGTGTTTACTTTGGATTACATTTTCAGCAGAGAAATATTGAAAAATTGAAAAATATTGAAAATATTAAAAATATGCGGTAAAAAAAAAAGCCTGTAATAAATAAAAAGTGCAAAACAAAGCAGCTTATAAAGGTGGTGTGTTAAATGTGTTTATTAGCCGGTACTGTCTGGATTGGGTACTGGTGCTGTTGCCGGTGAGGTGAGGGTCAGTTTCCGCCCTTGACCTGGTTCCGCTCGAGCCGGTCGGTTTACTGAAGAGCAGCGCGGCCGCTAGCTGCGGGGGGAGTGGGACATCTGCGATCTGCTGCTGGGTTATTAAAGACATTCTGACAAGTTGTCCGGAGGTATCGGCCAATTAGGTCACATCCCAAATTCTCTGCATGTGAATCGCTGGCACCGTGACTTTATCAGATTTCTTACCCAATGAAGCCGAAAAAATCCCCTTCTTGCCCTTCAGGAATTATGCTTAGCGGGTGTACGCCTTGTTCTTATTTTTATTCTCATTCTTATTCTAATTCTTGCTCCCCATTAGATATGGATTTGGGCACCCCTCTGATTGTGCCGGGAGGTAAATCTTTATAATATCGATTTTTTTTTTTTGTGATATCGGGCGAGATATCGTCAGGGATGTTGTTTATCGTAATATCGATACAGGTACTCCTCACTTAACAACCTACCTGTTTAACGACCGTTCAGACTTACGACCAGCTCTCTGACCAGTCTGTATTGTAGGCTGCGTACAATACTGCTACGTCTCAGTGTCAAGCATCTCATCGGCATCATCCTTTATGTACTATATATACAATTTATACTATATACACTATATACACTATATATACTATATACACTATATACACTATATACTATATATTCTATATACACTATATGCTATGTATACTATATACACTATACTATGTATACTGTATTACACTGTATTCATCTCATCTTATCACCGTTCTCACATTCAGTCTCGTTCCTGCAGTATGCCAGTATTCACTACACTAGCGTTCACAATGGCCACGCCCCCTTACCGTGAAATAACACGGGTCCTCGCTTATCGACCAATTCACTTCAGGACCTGGTCCTAGGAACGGAACTCGGTCGTTAAGTGAGGAGCACCTGTACATAGTTCAATGTTGTTTTAAAGACTGCGTTACATTAACTTTCTTAACTTCATAGACTGGTCGAGCTGTTCTCTTCAGCGCCTCTTACCTGCTTGGTCATAATATCCACATTACTAATGATCTAATGTGAAATATTTATTTGTGCAAAATATCTTATCAAAGGACGGGGTAGTCATCCCCAAAATATCATCAAATTATCGATATTGGTGTATTCGTCAATTCGTAAATTCTTTGATTTTGTTAGTATTGCCCAGCCCTACCCTCTGACATGGTAACCAGTTAGAGTCGGTTTGGCTTGATTAAAGAAGCACATCCTCATATCTTCTTATTATTGGATCTACTGTGTTACATCCCACCAAGAACATTGCGGGGCTTTTTTTTTGAGAAGTGACCAAAAACATCACTCTACTTCCTAGACTACTCTCTCCACTACTTTTATTCTCCACTACTCTTCTTCTTCTTCTTCTTCTTTTTATTCAGTGTCTGTGACAGGACTGGGGCCCCGCCCCAGTAGATTCAGCACAACTTCACACCAATTCCCTTTGAGGTCAGGCCGCGCTGCTTAGGCAAAACACATTAGACCCACAATCATTCTGCAAGAAAAGCTGAATCCATGATGTAACTTTATTGAATATACTCCGTCAGTGTAAGCCCTTGCTTACTTTGGTCACTTATGACAAAAGACGTCCAATCACACCAACGGGAGATAGTAATGAAAATGTTTTCTTTCCAGCACCGTTAGGATTAGAGAAGGCCTTATAATGGTGCACGTAGTGTGTGTGTGTGTGTGTGTGTGTGTGTGTGTGTGTGCATCCTCATACATTTGCAAGAGTTCATGCGTGGGTTTCCCTTTGTCTGTACTTAAATACAGTGTGGTGCACGCTGTGTGCGCACGTTCACGTGTGCCGGCGTGTAGTCTCCGCAGCAGCCAATCAGAGGCCGTGTTGTGTTTGTCTCCAAAGTGCAGAGGTGTGAAATAAACACGGGCTGAGCTCATTACCTAGGGTGCTGCTGGAGCCACGGCAAGTGTTGGAGAGCGCGTGACAGACACAGCGAGGCAGGAGCAAGGACTGCGGTGATTCTGATACTTGATTTGGATCGTTTTGTCGATCCATAGATTCATAGATTCTCTGAACTTCATCGGCTGTTCTAGACTTCTAAGCAATGCCTCTCTAACTGCTTGGTCATCATATCCACATCATTAACCGTTGTTTCTGAAATACTTCTTGTGTAAATATTCTTCAGCACCAATAGTCGTCCCCCAATGTGTCATCAGTCAAATTCCCTGTATGTGCTGATCAGGGGCTGTGCCAGAATGCAAAGACATATGGGGCAGTCCAACCAAGCTCTAGCCATTTTGCCGCTCCAGGCAAACCGTAGACGGGGCGGGGATCGGCGCGCAGAGCCTGCCGCCCCAATGCCCATCCCTGACGACGCCACTGGTGCTAATGTGCTTGGTAAAATAAAAAATGATTTATTTTCCATTGTTAAACTACTCCTTGGAACGTGGAATACATCGCCCGCATCTAATGCTGGATTCTCTTCAAAGTTTAACATCGCAGGTTGCTGAGTGGACGTTCCGAGCTCTGACATGATGATGATGATGCAGTCAAGCTTTTTGAATAATAGAGACACTGATTAAAATATAAAACTTCCTGATGATGATGAAGCATCAGCACACCTGCCACACGGTTTAAAAGTATTTTTCTTGTGGCATTTAAATGCATATCATATCATTGTAATCTTAAAATGTAAAAAAAGAGAGAGATGTACACACTCCAGTTCTTAGTTGTCTATCCTTCCTGTAGTGTGAGAGATAAAGTCAGCCTGTTCAGCCGGCTGCTCTCTGGTTGATTTATTTAGCAGGTCCTCCCGGTGCAGCACAAACTGCACCAAAAACACAGTAGGGCGGTAGGAATGAACTGGACGGAGCAGGCTGACGCGTAACCTTGCTTTTTAGTGACGCACACGCCCCCACACGTGCTGATCCCCGGTTCCGTGGCGTTGTGGTTTTGGTATTGATGTTTGCGTTTTGAGCCCATGGAGACGGTGCGGCAGGGCCGGACACATGAGGGCCGCCGACTTGAATTCCTCTCAGTTAGTTACTCGTGGAACAGTTTAGCACTAATCAATAGCTTACAGGAAGAAAACCCCTCAAACACATTCAGGAACACACACACACACACACACACACACACGCACGCTGAAAAGACAAGCCAACGAGTCTTAAAATAGCACACAGAGTGGAAACGATCGTTTCCTATAAATAATTTATCCTGTGGCACGGTGCATGGAGAGCAAAATGCCGACCCAGTGGTGCTTGGAGGCCCTAATGTGTTTCTTCAAAAACAAACCTAAGCTTCATGTAAACCCCACAGCCAAGTAAAAACCTTTAAGACGGCTGCACTGGGAGGGATGGATTTTGTTACATTTGTCTCCCTTGATATCCAACCATGGTTGTGTTGGACCGTGAATGGTGCAGTCCAACCTCCCCATCACACTCACATCTATGCCAAGCCATGGTCACTTAGCAACTGGTCCCATGCTCTGTTTGTGTACACAGCTTCTAAAGGTATGGCTTTGGAGAGAGAGAGACAGAGAGCGAAGGGGAGAGGGAGAGAGAGAGAGAGAGAGAGAGGGAGAGTGGGAGAGAGAGGGGGGGGAGAGAGACAGAGAGAGAGAGAGAGAGAGCGAGAGAGAGAGATGGTTTCTAGCAGAATAAACGAGAACCAGGAAAGCTGAAGATAATGAAGACAGAGTGCGGTCAAGTCTGTTTTTCATTTTTTTGGTTAAAACCATTTGCGAAAGCCATTAACTGAGATCCATAGGATGTAAGAAGGAAATAATGATACGGCCAATGGAGTTTAAGGTGTTAAAGAGATTGACTTTAATTAAGCAGATTAGCTTGCCCACACCCATACCCATGTATGGTTGGGTGTGGGTGTTTCCTTATAAAAATGTGTATTCATATCCATGTTTGGATTATTTTTTTGGTGTGTTTCAAATGAATATTAGGAAAAGGATTTGGCATGGAGCTACATTTCAATGTTGTGATTTTTGTGGATAACAATTCAGTATTACAAGTTCTGACATTTTTTTGTGGAAACACTTCATAGCAAAACAAAATTTGCGCGCCCCTGGTGATCAGGCCGAGAGGCGCCGCCGCCGATCTCCGTCCCCCTGGTGGCACGGAGTGTAAATCTTGTATCTGTAAATCCAGTGGGTTTGTTAGAATGATCAATCCCTGGCCTGTCCGGGTAGGACTGGTGCTGCTTGATGCAGGGATGGAGGTGATGGAGGTGTTGGCTCCACGGAAGGTCAGGCCTGACGGGCATGTGGAGCGGTAGATGTCAGCCTTTCAGTGCTGACTGTCACTTGCTGAGGGACTGAACGGAGCTTTTGTGTCGAGCTGACGTGACTCTTGCTCTGAGGGTGGCTCCACCAGCACTGGACCCTATGCCCAGTGGGACCCACTGGGATCAACCCACAGTTGTACACCAAAAAAAATGTATTTGATCCGAAATGAAAATATGATCAATTTCAGAATTGAGAATCAGGAAAGAGACAAATAATTTGGAGTAGAACAGTGTTGACATCAAGGGTGTCCAAGATACGGCTCGTAGGCAGGATTCAGCCGGCAGAGAAGTTCAGTCCAGCCCAAGGGAGGATTTTGGTAATCAGGCAAATAAATGTTTAAATATAAATATATATCCTGTTTTTATCTAGTTGGCATAAATAATAGATAGAACTGGATCCAATACAGATGGCTCTTCTGCAATAGGTAGACATGTATTACTACACCAGTGTTTCCCACACACAGACTAAACTTGGGCAGGCTGCCCATGTATATTAACGGCGGCCAAAGTATATTTGGCGACCCACTTTAGCATTTTATATTTTTATTTTTACATTTAAAATTTTTACTTTTTGTCGTGAAAAGACGTCATCTGCTATCGATTAACTAATGGACTCTTTCTCTGGTACTACATTAGGAGACACGGACACGGCTCTGTGGTTCAGAGAGACAGCAACGCTCACGGGAACTCGTAAAACTGTAATTTGTGTCAGGAGTGATGCTGCGTTCATGGGAACTCGGAAAACTGTAATTTGTGTCAGGAGTGACGCTGCGTTGACAGAAACTCTGAAAACTGTAATTCGTGTCAGGAGTGATGCTGCGTTTACGGGAACTTGGGAAACAAATTTGCGTCAGAAGTGATGCTGCGTTCACGGGAACTCGGAAACTTTGTGTCGGAAGTGATTAGTGGTGTAGCGGAACGTAGTTGATCCGTCATTTGTACAGATCGCCCACACACAGTTCGGCACGCATGTGAACCGCGTATTAATTGCAAAATGTAACCATCATAGTGAAATACAATTTAACTGCCGCTGTTACTTTTCAAAGTAATAATTCCCTAAATTTGGATGTAGAGTTGCAGTGAAAAGAAAAGCCAAGACAGATGCGTGCTGTGTTTTACTTTGAAGTGCAATGATTGGTTTACGGTATGTCGCGCTATCATTCGCAACATGTTGTGAATGAACATGACACAGGTTACCTACTGTATATGAATTAAGTTCAGTTACTGGGGGCGAATCGAATCATATTTTTTCATTCACTACCATGTTTAAAGGAAGAAGCTATCGTGCTTGCCTCATTTCGCATTTTAATTTAACAATTGAATATTGAATATTTTTTAGAAAGATGTATTTAAACATTGGACATCTTGACTGTTGTTTTCATTTAAGATCATGGGCAGAAGTTCCTTGCTTTAAGTGTTACAGAATAAATGGAGAGCAAAGTTATATTGTCTCAATGTTTTTTTGTTTTTTTTGCCCGTCTGAAAAATTATCCGATCCGTGACTCCAAACCGTGATGCGATCCAAACCGCGAGTTCTGTGATCTGTTCCACCCCTAGAAGTGATGCGAGAAGTGATGAACTTGGAAAACTGTAATTCATGTCGTTACCACCACTAGTACATTTCAGACCTGTGGGACACATTGTAAACTATCAAGATTTTTATATTTTGCCTCCATAATAGTGGCATAAAATGAACAAAAAAGATATTGTTAATTGTAATTATTTGTGTGACAATGAATCTAGAATTTACTGATTCTGTCACTGCAGTAACGTTGACTAACCAAGACTTTGGGAAGCGTTAACAGTAACGGCGTCAAACCAACCTATGCCCTGTAATTCCATATGCTTGATTCCAATTGTATTTGCTCAAAAGAGCAACACTGACACAGACCTCAAATCAGGGTTTAACAAAAGGTAATCCAGCTGCAGTCGCAATTTGGCTCATTTTACCCTTCAACCCAAAATGAGTTGGACACCCCTACCGTGAATAGAGCTTATTGGGATTGCCTTGTCTTCTTACCATAGTGCATCCTGGTGCCATCTCTTCCCCAGGTAAACAATACACACGCACCTGGCCATCCACATAATGTAGAAGAAAGCGTGATTCATCAGACCAGGCCACCTTCTTCCATTGCTCCATGGTCCAGTTCTGATGCTCCTGTGCCCATTGTAGGAGCTTTGGGCAGTGGACAGGGGTCAGCATGGGCGCTCTGACCGGTCTGCGGCTACACAGCCCCTTATACAGCAAGCTGCGATGCACTGTGTGTTCTAACACCTTTCTATCGTAGCACCATTAACTTTTTCAGCAATTTGTGCTACAGTAGCTCTTCCCTGGGTTCGGGCCGGACGGGCCAACCTTCCCTCCCCACGTGCATCAATGAGCCTTGGGTGCCCATGACCCTGTCGCAGATTCACCGGTTGTCCTTCCTTGGACCGCTTTTGGTAGGTACTAACCACTGCATACCGGGAACACCCCACAAGACCTGCTGTTTTGGCGATGCTCTGATCCAGTCGTCTAGCCATCACAATTTGGTCCTTGTCAAAGTCAAAGCTCAGATCCTTGCGCTTGCCCATTTTTCCTGCTTCCAACAGATCAACTTCAAGAACTGACTGTTCACTTGCTGCCTGATATATCCCACCTCTTGACAGGTGCCATTGGAACGAGATGAGCAATGTTATTCACTCCACTGTCGGTAGTTTTAATGTTGTGGCTGATCAATGTATTTAAAAAAAGAGCGAATGGATAAAAGTGGACTGCACACAAGTAAATTGCAGTTTTTCATCATTGCACCCACAAATAATACTGAATAAAGCAAAGCGGTTCTTTTGAACTTGTCGTATCAACTGTCATAAGTTCTCCATGATGTCCCAGTATTTTTATTTGTTTTCATGTATTATTTTTATCTGGTCTTTTCCTCATGCCATGTCACTGACCTCCATGTCATTTCAGATCCGTCCACTTCCTTTTGCTTTGCTGTCACTCCCTTCCCTTCACCTGTTTTTTCCCACCTGCAGCTCATTCCCTCGTTCTTCCCTCAGCATAAATACCAGTCCACTTCCCTTTGTTCCCTGCCAGATTGTCTCATGCATTACGCTGAGCATTCCCGCACTACTACCTCTTTCCTGCACCTTCTGTCCAAACCACTGCCTGATTCCCCTGACCCTGATTCTCTGCCTTTTCGCTGCCAGATAGGTTTGCCTTCTCTGACTGATATCCTGGGTTTGACCCCTGCCTGTTTTTTTGGAATAAACCTTGTGGACTTTGACTTCTTTCCTGATTGTTTTTGTGTTGCACTAATGGGTTCACATCCCTTATGAGTCAGTGAGCGTAACATCAACAGATGTTGTGCAGACAATGCATGTGCAGACTTTTTCAGATGCACTGAAAATACCTGAACTCTATCACACACTTTTTAGAAGTACCGGATATTTTCACATTATATTGGCAATTTATTCCAGATATACTGTTCATAGCGGAGTGTGATATTTATCCCAGTATCCAGGTTTATGAAGCTAATCTAGGATTAAAGGAAGTCAGAAAAACAAATGCATTAAAATGTGCTCATAGTTTTGCAGACGCATGCATTTCGTATGCATATTTGCAGAGCCTTGGCGAAGACTGCTGACACACAGCAGCCACCCCCCTCATATCATCCTCTGATCCTCCATTAGGAGTGAGGCTTCATGTTTGAATGGAATGGAATCAGGACTGCTGCTGTTGAGAACTCTCGTATAAATAAAAATATAAATAATCTCAGAATGGAAACTGAACTATGCATGTTTGTTGTGCGTGTAGTTGTGTGCATGTGCGCACCTCGACATACTGTATGTGTAGGGGGGTAATGCATATCTGGGTGTGTGTGTGCATGTGTCCGCTCGTTCTCCGCTTGATGTTCCTCTCTCTTCCTAACTCTGGGTAATCGGAATCCAACGGGCTGGTCCTTGGGCTGGGAGACAACAGACTCTGGGCTCACAGGCTGGATTTGAAAAAGAGTGGTTCCTCCAAGATCAACATTCCAGGTGTAGGGCTGGCCTCGCACTGTGCCTTGAACACCTGCCAAGACTGTAACACAGATTTGTAGAAAGGTGTCAAGCTGGTCATGTCCATTTCTTGCTGCTGGAGTTGGAACAGGTGTTTGTCGTAGTACAGCTGGCCAGCCCTCCTCAGCAGCAGCCTGGCGGTGTGCGGCCAGTCCTGGGGTGTAGAGGAGCCTTTGTACCGCCTTGAGCCTGAACATTGTGGCCAGGGCCTTGATGTATATAAGGCCCTGTCCTCCCTCCTGCACCGGAAGGTACAGTACAGGAGCCAATGCTGCCCTGACCAGAAGAAATGGATGATAAGGCCCCTTTGTGGAGTTAGGACCCTCAGTTTATGCCACAAGGATGAGGCCACCAGGTTGTTGGCCAACAGAACTCTCTTTCTGTAGGACAGCTGGGGCAGCCCCCATTTCCACATGGAGAGTCAGGCTGTCATTTTCTCTAGCAGACTCTCCCAGTTTTTCTCCTGAAACTGCTCTGAGCCTAGATGCACATCCCTAGCACTTTCATCCCGGCCCTTCCCCACCTGAGACCACCTAGCGTACTGGGGGGTGTCCCCTCCCTCCAAAGTACACCCAGAGTGAGATCATATAATTGACGTGTCAAAAATGTCCCTCATTAAAAATAAATTGTCCCTGATGGTCCTGTCAGGGATGCAGTAGGCCTTGTCTCTGTGTACCACTAGCCCCAGGTGTTCTCTGAGCCTGTCGGCAAGCACATTGGAGAGCAGCTTGTAGTCTGCGCAGAGGAGGGCTACCGGCCTCCAGTTTTTGGGGAGCGCCAGGTCTCCCTTCTTGTGCAGCAGAGACGGGGCAGCCCTGCTCCTGGTAGGGAGCCCCTCCCCACACATTCCAGCACCCCAGGCAGCTCCAGAAATGTCTGAGAAACTCAGCAGGAAGCCCGTCCACTCCTGGCGCCTTGCCCAGTGCCATCTTCCCCACTGCAGCGGTGAGTTCCTCCAGGGTGACGGGGCTGTCCAGGGCGACCTGCTCCTCCTCTCCCAGCTGAGGGAGCCCCTGAAGGAGCTGTGCGGGGGATTCTTCCTCGCAGTCCTCCACCCTGTAGAGGGCAGCGTAGAACTCCACAGTCAGCCTCCTAATCTCCACCGGGTCGGTCGCCATCCCATCGGGCAGACCGAGGCAGGCCATCAGCTTCCTCTGGGCCGCAGTCCTCGCCAAATGAAAGAAAAAACTTCTGGGAGCATCCATATCATTAATAGACATAAAACGGGCCCTTATTAGAGCCCCCTTCGCTGTCTGGCGTAAAAATAAAGATAACTGCTCCTTTTTGTCCTGTAATTGTAAATCCTCGTCCATGCTGCTGTTTGTGATTAGGTTGTTTTCTATATTTTGAATCTCTGTCTCCAGGGTGCTTAGCACCACCCTGGTGTGTGTAGTGGAGTATGCAGATTACTGCTGGCAGAAAGTCCTTATCTGGGCCTTCCCTACTTCTCACTACTGGCTCGAGGACTCAAAATCATATTTCTTTGTGCCCCAAAAAGCCCCAAAATCCTTAAAACGATCACAAAAGAACCTGTCCTGTAAAAGTTTGGTGTTGAAATGCCAATAGGAGATGTTTCTCCTCTTGTCTAAAAAAGAAAGTTGAACAGAAGTTAAATAGTGACGGTAAAACCAACCGGGGTGATGGAACTCCGTGCTAACCTGGGGCTGACGGCCTTGCACACATAGACCCTGTTCAGCCTGGCTGCACTCACCATCCCCCCGACACCTTCACCCAGCTGTACTGCCTGGAGTCAAGGTGTTTAATCCTCCAGGCATCAACCAAACTGAACTGCGTGAGAAGTGCAGACAAGTTGGGGTTCCTCACCAGTCCTGTCCACAGTAAAATCTACAGTGCAGGTCCAGTCCCACTGCTAAAATAAAGTCCTCTCCGGTGTCCTGCAGCTTTAAAACTGCCCTGAAATAAAGCCCCACCACTACCTCCACTGTGGACAATAGTCACCTGCAAACTAGGCGAAAATAAAATGGGGGTCGGCACTCCCGGAGTGGCTGGGGGGTCCGCAGCCTGCGAGGGAGGCACATCCCCGGTCAGTGTGGGGGGAGCATCAATGCCAAGCTCCCGGCCATGCTCCAAGCCTGAGGAGTGTCTCCGCTCCCCGCCGCCGAAGCACTGACGGCACCCGGCCTTCTTGTGCCCTAGGTCCCCACACTTAAAGCACTTTACGTTTCCCGAATTAGCATAAACCATGTCGTAGCCCTCTCCATGCTTGACCCTGAACCTGACGTCCAGTTCCTACTCCAAGGAGCTAAGCAGCATGAGGACCTGCCTCCGCAGGTCACCCCATTGTGCGATTGTTTTAAGATTGTTTAAGGCTTACAATTTTACCGAAGCGCCGCAGCTCTCGCTCCAGCGCCTCATTGGGGATGAACGGGGGGACTCGCAAGATCACCACCCTGGAAAAGGGCAGGGCCGCTCTCCACCAGTTGGCTCCGAAGCACTCCTGCTTCACAAAATCCGTCCCGCTCATTCTAGCGGCGAAAGACAAGTACTGGGCCCCGGCCTCCGGGGCCACAGCCTCCAGGTCCTGCTCCACACTCACACCGGGTTCCGACTGATCCTGCCCTCCGTGCCGCAGGGACAGAGCCGGGGTCGGGCTAAACAGACCAAAAGACAACAAACTAAACAATAAACAAAATCTAAACAATAAATTAAAACAACAAAAAGTAACAACAAAAGTAACAAAAAGTACACTACAGCACACACAAACCACTACAACGTGAATAAAGAACAGAAAAGACAGAAAAAAATGTTAACTGCTTAAAGTTTGTAGAACAAACAAATTTCCATGCTCTCAGCTCACACATGTCAAACTCCTGAGAGAGGGGGGGAGAAAGAAAGAGAGAGGGAGAGGAGAGAGGGAGCGGGCCTCCAATTGTTTTCCTCTCGTAAAGAGGGTGGATTAGCTGCGTATCCTCTTAGCATGTGCCTGGATGGGTCCGATTATATGATTGATTAATCAGATTAGCGACTGGCAGTTAGCTGTTAGCGAGGTAGGCAGGGAAGCACCCCTTGAGATTAGACGGCAACCGGACGGGTTCGGGGCAATGGAACGAGTTTGAGACGATGGACTGGGTACAGGGTGGGGAAACAGATTTGGGGCAGCCTCCGCTCGGCTAACTGGTCTAGAGGACGATGGTTAATGTTGTGGAACTTGTAATGGCATGACAATGATAATGTCTTCTGAGTAGGCTCTTCTACTTGATGAAAAAAAGTGCCTTATGAAGGCTTGGAATAATCTGAATAATCTGTTTTTTTACAGCAAAATTTAAAGAATTGGGAATGCCATTGTATTTTGGAAACTGTCTTTACATAATTTTCTTTACTCAGTTTTTGAGGACAATTTGGGGTGTGTGTGTGTGTGTGTGTGTGTGTGTGTGTGTGTGTGTGTGTGTGTGTGTGTGTGTGTGAGAGAGAGAGAGCATTTTGGGAGCATTTGGGTTCATGCTCTATGTGCATTTATGTGTGTTCCCAGCAACTCGCCTCTTTGGACCTTCTTCTTCACCCTTTATTACTCATTCCCTGGAATATTTACTTACTAATAACATACTCTAATATATACAGTATATTTTTAACAGCAACATTTACATTTTTCTGTAAATATATTTTCAAACTACATTATTTCCACTTAACTGCAGATTTAAAATGGTGTTTTTATTTTATTTTAGCCTTGTATATACATTTTTTTTCATTGCGACATACATCTTTCATTGTACATTTACACATTTATACTTTTCTTTTTTTGTTTTCCCTTTGCTTTGGCAATGAAAACAGACTGTATGTTTCCCTGTGCCAATAAAGCGCTTTGATTTGAATTGAATATAAATTTATATATCTTATCGGTAATTCATCCCACTCACTTATCGTCAATATTTTGCAGTGCATCATATAGACACAAACACAATCCCTTACTTAACCTCTCGCTTTTTTCCATAACTTGTTTGCGAAAGTCTGGATGAGCTATTTAATTGGAGTGATTTACTCATGAATGCATCAAAGCATAATCCATTTTCCCGGGGGAAGGCAGGTTCTACTTTTGGATCCTCTTTGACACACTGTGCGGTACTGTATCTTTCTATTTTTCACATTTTTATTTTTATTGTTATCCTTCGCCAATCCCAATTTTAATTTACACATAAACACATACACTAAAATAAAAAATGCCTGTACATCATGACATTGGCCAAAATAAATGTGTTTTTGTTTGCTGTGTGTGTGTGTGTGTGTGTGTGTGTGTGTGTGTGTGTGTGTGTGTGTGTGTGTGTGTGTGTGTGTGTGTGTGTGTGTGTGTGTGTGTGTGTGTGTGTGTGTGTGTGTGTGTGTTACGTACAGTATGTGATTTAGCACGTGTATTTATTTTGTGTGTGTGTACTCTTCTGTCAGACTAGATTATTGTGGTCGTCTCTGCCCACAAGAAGGGGTTTAGGGAGGGCGACGGAGTCTTTCTTTCCATGGTTTGCCAACATGGCAAGAGTTTTTATTATAAAGTGAACAAAAAGGCTCGCTGGCGACAAGTATAAATAATAAATAATAATAATGATTTCAGACGCAGGAGGAATGAGGCTCCAGATTAAGAAAGCTCCCTGCAAGGGCGCACCATATACAAGGCTCAGTACTTACCGCAGCAGCCAAGGTTCAATTCATGTGGCCATTTGCTGCATGTCATCCTCTCTCTGTCCCCTTTCTTCCCACACTATCTCTGTCAAACTGTCTGTCTTCCCAGAAGTTTGCAAAAATGGTACAGCCTGAACAGAGTGGAGAACACAGATTTTTCCTTGGATTCCTGAGACAAGGGAATCTGCCAGTAGCCCTTGGTTAAATGTCATGAAAAACAAGCCGTAGCTAACTGGTCGAGGAGTTAATCGACCCAGGGCATTGGGTAGGTGTCAAACTTTGACACCGCGTTCACCCTTCGGTAGTCTACACAGAACCAGACCGCGGACGATGGGACTAGACCAGTCACTCGTGGACTCCTCTATCACACCCATGTCCAGCATGGCCTCTTGCGTTTATGTCTGGGCAGCCGATAGGGCCGAGAGCACACCTCCACCCCCAGGGTCATCTCAACATGGTGGTGTTTGAAGAACGTGAGGCCTGGCAGGGAGGAGAAAACATCAGAGAAGCAACGCTGAAGTGCAGCCATGTCCGCCCTCTGGAACGGAGAGAGACGGTCCCTTAACAGGGCCGTGGTATCATCGGCACCTCTCACCCTAGCTCATCCCGTTCAATGACAGGCGTGACCAGAGCCACTGTCGCTCCCTTCCTCCATTCTTTTAAGAGGTTCAGGAGATAGATCTGTGTCGCCCCCTGCCTGTCAGATCATCCAACCTCATAATGGACCTCGCCAACCTGCCGTGTGACCACAAAAGGCCCTTGCCACTTCGCGAGCAATTTAAAGCTGGACGTAGGGAGCAACACTAACCGCTTGTCTCCTTGAGCAAATTGTGTGAGCCGAGCCGAGTCGTATAATAGGTGCTGACGTTCCTGAGCACGGAGCAAATTCTCCCATGAATAAGGCCGAAACATCGCGTGTAACTTTGCTCTCAGGTCCCCAGGACCCGGGGAATCCCGCACGGGTCCTGGGGTCAGACAAAGCGACCCCCTGGACATTCTCCTCCATCGCGACGAGCTGGGGACCCGGCGAATCCTGCGTGGATCCTGGGGTCGGACGCAGGTCTGGTCACTCTGGCCGGCTCCAGGTTGGCGGCGTAGGGCTAGTGACCAGGCTGGCGAGGATGCGCTCCAGCTGGCAGCGGAGGAAGGCCCACTCCTCCAGGTCCGCGAGGCGCATCCACAGCCAGCGGATCGGCTCCGGGGCATCTTTCAGTCGGCGCCCTGCCCCTCCCGAGTCCCTGTTCAGGAGCCACTTGTGGGAGTCTGTCCACGGGTAGCGGTTTAGGGAGGGAGACGGAGTCTTTCTTTCCATGGTTTGCCAACATGGGGAGAGTTTTTCCAATATAAAGATAAACAAAAAGGCTATCTGGCCACAAGTATAAATAATAAATAATAATAATGATTGCTCCTGGTCGGCTGACGAGCCCGTGCACCGATCCACTCTGCAAGGCAGACAAACATTAGGAATGCTCCCATGACCACTGCCCTTGGTCCGCCACAATTATACAAAGCCGTACAACGACCAGGGAATGTGTGTTTGTGTGTGTGTGTGTGTGTGTGTGTGTGTGTGTGTGTGTGCGTGCGTGCGTGTGTGTGGGTCAGGATGAAGGGAACACCAGGTCAGCCCAGACCAGCTGTTGGGGCATTTCTCTCTAATTATCAAAATGGCTGCCGCTGTGACACCGTGGCTGATGGAAGATGGAAAAGAGGAAAGAGAGTTTCTCTCCTTCTTCCTCTCATCTACAGCTCCACTGCTTCCTTCCCCCCTGTCTCTTTCCCTTTGTGTCTCCCTCTTGTATCTCTTCCTTCCACGGCCTTTCTCCATCGCTTCGGGGCCAGAGTCGCGCTTTTGCTTCACCTCTTTTCATCCTTTTATTTCCTCCTCGGACTCCTCCCCTCCTCCTCCTCCCACTCTCCGTGGCCGGCCCTCGTCTGACCGAGGGGAGGAGAGGTGGAGAGGCTGGAGGCGGGAAGGAGGACCTGTATTAAATGAGTCCATAATAAGATTAGAATAAGTCTGTCCGAGTAAGCCCACACAGATGTTTTTAAGAGAGTGCACACTGCATAGTAAAATGTGTCTGTGTCATTTTGTGTGTGTGTCTCTTTGCGAGTGTGAGTGTGTATGTGTGTATTTGGTACAAGCCTTTTTGGTTTCACAGCCTATTAGTGAATGAAATGATGAAATGTGGCTATTTGTGTTGAGTTAAGCTGTAGTGTATTAACTACATCTGACCTTGTAGTATCTGAGACATGGAGTGTTATCGTCCATGTTATCGTTGATGCTGAAAAAGGGCAATCAAAGTTTGATTGATGATTCTAGAAATTGATTCAACAAAGTATAAAAAAAAAGTGATTTTTATTCTATTTACATTGTGAATGTTCTGGGAATCCACACTTGACACCCCACTGCCATGGCAGGGTTGGATTTCTTGGAGAACAAACACACTTTCCATTTTTGGAAAGGTCTCATCTTGTCGGTTAACATATGTAAGTTTGAGAGATTTCAGAGGATCCTAAACTGAGATACTGACCTTTGAACCCCGACCAGAGGTCACCTTTAAAGCCCATTATCTCAGTAATTAAAAGAGCTACCAAAATAAGGTATAAGGTTTCTGAGTGCAATTGCACTTTTACACCACTGTCGTAAAACTCGGTCCGGTGTCCGAAGATCATTTATTTTACCGGACAAATTTGAGCCTTATCGCTCACGTTTCAATAACAGTCTATGTTACGAACGCAAATTGAATGTACACCTAGGTTACAGTGCCCCTTGCACAGACCTCGCCACTTCCCGGAGCCGTGGGGTGAGAGGGCGTGGAGGGGGACGGGGCCCCCTGCTACCGGT
Source organism: Zeus faber (assembly GCF_960531495.2). Classification (NCBI taxonomy): domain Eukaryota; kingdom Metazoa; phylum Chordata; class Actinopteri; order Zeiformes; family Zeidae; genus Zeus; species Zeus faber. The sequence continues at coordinate 23,973,978 of NC_137190.1, read as the reverse complement.
GTCAGTATCAGATGTGCTCGGCCTGGAATATCCGCTCGCGCACACGAGTCAGAGGGTGAAACAAACCCCGTGGCGCAATGAAAGTAAGGTCCGGTGCACGTGGGTTGACATGCGGGTGCCGGGCGTAAAAACTGGCCAGTCTCATCTGCGCTGTCGGGTGGAGCGGCTACGTTTTGTATGAACATTACTACCAGACGTTACACCTGACAAGTATATCATTTTCTTTTTTTTTTATTCTTATTATTAATTTTACCAGGCAAAAAAAACTGTAATAACTTGGGCCAAAAATCAAGGAAGTGACGTAGTGCCGTAAAGCGTAACACGCTTCCAGCAGTTTCAAACCCGAACACACAAGTCGCAGAGTGCAAGAACAGGCGTTCGGGGGGTGGGTGGGAATGAAAGAGGTGCCATTCTCCATATTACAAGTCAGTGAACCATAAAAAATATTTTGAAGCTGCTATTTTAAGGTAAAAAAGCACCTTTGAGAGGACCGTATGTATATGTATGTGACAAATAATCACTTTAACTTGAACTTGAACTGGTAGTGTCAATAGGGGACTCCACTTAAAATGGTCTAACTGTATAATTCAGGGCTTTGCAAATGACATATGTAAATTCTGACAACACAGGTATATTCCCCACAAATATGCATGTGTTTTTTCAACCATACCTTTTCCCTTTTAGGTTAATAATGATATAACTACCTTACCCATGAGGCAATTGCATCAAGCTGCATTACAAAATGGCGTAGAATCTTTTGGTAGTTTCTAGGGTTAGGGTTAATGTCAGGGTTTGAAACGTACATAAATCATTGTGTTAATATTTCTCAATGTATATAATAATTTGTTTTTGCTTCTGTGAAAGCCACAAGTCCGTATGATATCAACCTTGTTTTCAGAAATAAAAAATGTATTTGCTATGTCATGGAGACTGCATTTCCCACAATCCTAGATGTAACAGCAATGTCTCTGATTGGTGGAGCTCGCTGTTACCATGGAAATGTTTACTGGACTGGCTGATGGGTGCTCAGGCAAGCAAACGCTGCTATTTTATACAGTCAAATTGTATCTATGAATGAAATTCATACTGAGAGTATGACCCTATACCCCTATTCCCACCCAACCATGGATTTAATAGACCATTGAGAGAAAAAGCAAAACCAGTATCCCTCTTTTATTTTGTGATAGAACAGAATTTAAAGCCATATATTTAAAATTTTAATACATCAATGACCCCAACCTCCCCGCCTTACTTTCGTCAGGTTAGTTTTAGTTTTAACGTACGTATCTGTGCCACCCACGAACCCCTCCTCCTTTCCCCATGGCCCCCTGCTTCTAAAGTTGAAGAAAAATTGTTTTAAATGTTGTTTTGGGTAGCATGAAAACATCTCACTATTCAAATTAATGAGTTTAAATTTTGTTTTGGGTAGCAGCACAAAAAAAGTCGTGCAATCGTACTCCGGGACACGATTCAATAGCTTAATTTTCGTGACTACAAGCACGAAGATGCGCGAGACTGGGTTGCCTTCTCATAGATTGCTATCTTGCTACTTGCTATCTGTACAAGATCGGTCACAGATCAGTACATCTCTATCCAGTCATCTCTTTTCTATACAACTTTTAATTCCAACCATACATTTTGAATGGATGAGACACATTCCACATCAGATGTGATATTTGTGTGTACATGAGAGCTGGAGTATGAATTTTGGCCTGAACGGCCTCTCGTACCACGGCCTTGTCTTGTCCTTGAAACATGCAGAGGCTTGTGAAGCCGCTTCATGAGGAAACGCACTATACATAATAAATAACCTTTATACAGTATATTTACTTAAATGCCATTTAATTTAGGCTCTTGAAAGCTGGGGGGATTGTGAGATAGTTATTTATTAATGAACTTCACTGTATAAACAGAGCTGCATTAACCATGACGGTCCTCTGCTCGGAGATTGCTTTGCTGGCCTGCTCAGTGCCTCTCTTTTCATCATGCATCTCCTTTTGTCTGTGGTGCATTTGGCTACTGCCCCAGCTGTTCCTGCTCCATTGTCATTTACATTATGTATCGCCCACTTGGCAGCACTGGGCAGTTTCTTTCCCAAATAATATTTGTTTTTTATAAGCAGTTTGTCCTTGCTTAAGTACGGGTCTACACAGTTAGGGGTTGTTCTGTTCTCCTCTGTTCCAGTAAATGTCAAACAACTGCTCGGGATGAGATACTTCACTTGACTTAGACCAAGCAGGGTTTGGAGCACCTAGAAAGTTGTGGAAAACAAACGATTCAACAGTGATCTGAAGCTGCAATTACAAAACATTGCATACACAGAATAATTAGGATGTGCGTATCTCAAAGCTAAGGTGAAGGTCAAGTTTTGAAACACCTCGAACTGACCGCTGTGGTAGAAATAAAGACCGTCAAAGACCAACGAAGAACGCCCCCAGAGAAAAGAATATATATAGACAAAGAAAAACATAGCATATCTCCTGTCATGTTGACATCAGGTTCTACCATCAATGCTCTCATACATCTTCCCATGATGTTACACACCTTCACATCTACAACAGTGGAGTATTGGATCTCAACAACAATGTAAGATGGCCACAAAATGTGTGGTCTTGGTTCAGACACCATCTGTAATGTGAGATAGATACTAGATATTTACTGATGTCATGAACATGAAAACATTGCTTTTTTCTTTATTTCTATAACAACAGTCAGTTCTGAGGTGTTTCAATACGTCAGCCACGCACAGCTTTCTCTCAGAAAACCCTCCAGCATCATCATCGCGGCAAAAAGCCCCCCCACCCCTCCAGACCCATCGCAGTAGGATTTGTTGTTGCGCCGATCCAGCTCCCGGAGCAGAGTGGGAGTTGAACAGGCTGCCCGTCCGACATCCACGGACATGTTCTGGGTGCGTGATTACACCACCAAGTCCTGCAAAACTTAAGTTCTCATCCAACCACTTACCACTTTGAGCCATTAAGTCTTGTGAAGCCCGGCTGTCATTTGATTAAAGGAATAGGACTTGGATAGAAAAGTCTGGACTTGAACCTCTAATGGCAGTACCTTAAGGATCATGACACCAGGTCGACCTATGTCCTTGTATGACTTATGACTTGTCTCCGGGCACCTTTCAAAAAAGCTCACTCAGCATTAAACCCTCGAGCCCTCCGACAGCATCATATCTCTTTGAGCCACCAGGTATTACTGAGCTTGGTCATCTTCTCCAATCATTTGTTTAAAGGAACAGGACTTGGAAGGAAAAGTCTGGACTTGAGCGCTTGAAGGCAGTGTCCGTGAACCGTCGCGCCACCGGGTTGACTTAACGCTTGAGCCTGGTCTCTTAAACGAGCCCTCGAGGTGCAGGCTTTCAAAAGCTCACTGGGCATCGAACCCTCAAGTCCTCGAATCCTGAAGCCCTCCGGCAGCAGCTTATATAGATAGACAGACAGATGGATAGATAGATAGACAGACATATTTTTAGTACCTCTCTATATCATATGGTATATATTCCAAATGAGGTTCTAAAATTAAAATTGTCCATGAGAGATGTACGATAACGTCAATAAAAATAAATAACAAACAAGAAGGAAAAATTAACATAACAATACTTCAGGGTTTGCTAATTATCCTCAGTAAGTAGTCACAATTTACATATGATGGACCTGACAGGATGGAATCTGTGTAAAATCATGAACAACAAGTCCTTAATTCCATTCTGAATTATATATTTATAATCTAATAGAAAATGGTGTTCCATTGTTTTCTATTAAAATGAATCCATTTGTATTTACACGTAGAGTGAATACAGGATAAATACGATTTCTAATAGAATATACTGGACATAAAGTTTGAACACTTTATGTCCAGTATAGAGATCCCATCAGCGGCTCACGGTTCGGGTGTCATTGCCTCTGTTTGGACTCTGGGCTCTTTTCGTTCCAGATTGGAGTCTCAGTTCAGCCTGTGAGTCGCTGCAATTAGAGTCGCGAACAAAACGAGAAAATTACTCTTTTGCTGGAGTGACTTTTGACTCCTGAGTCAGTTAATATGGAATTTGAAATAGTAACGGAGTACAAGTTATAAAAGTATAATATATTCATAGTTGTTTTCTTGTCCCCTTGTCTTACTCTACTTCCTCTATTGAAGAGAGCGAATGTTTCAGTTAGAATTCTCATTTAGGTTTGCTCACTGAAAAGCACTCCCTCTAAATAGTTTTTGTTTATTTGCCACGCTTGCATTTGAGGTGGTGAAGGGCCTCACATTGGTTCTGCATCGGGCCTCCAAAATACTAAGACCGCCCCTGGCGCGATGACCAGATTAACTCAAGTTTTGGGGATTCGTTTTAGACTATTTCTGTGCCTATAAATGTGCATGACATTTGTCAAAAAAGCACACTGACACCTTGCATGGTGCAATTTGCACTGGACCTTTTATCACCTTTTTTTCACCTCTTCATCAATTTGTTC
>NC_137190.1:23804512-23967012 GCF_960531495.2 Zeus faber | reverse complement strand
TGGGTTGGGGCGATGTGGTGTTGTACGTGTGTGTGTGAGTTTGCTGTGGAGATGACATTTGTGGACCCTGTGCGTTGCTTTAGGTTGCTGTAAAGTCCTAATTCCTCCTGACAGAGGGAATGGTCAGCACTTTGGACGCCGGGGCTGGAGAAAGGGCTGCAGGAGCGAGAGAGATAGTCAGTATGTGAGAGAGAGAAAGAAAGAGAGAGGGAGAGAGGAGAGCGAGAGAGCAGGATGATGTGTAATGTATGAAGGGAGAAAAGTGTGGATAAAAGCAGGAGGATAGAGGGAAGGAAAGAAGGAAGGGCGGGCGGAAGGAAGGCAGGAAAGCAAGGAAGGGGAAAGGTTGAGAAAGGCATAAATGACTAAGAAGTAAAGTCAGGAAAGGAGTGAAGGGTTAAAGAAAGAGAATGTAGGTAGGAGGAAAGGAGGGAGTGGGGCAGAAGTGAACGAGTGGGGAGGGAAGGAGTCACTGATGGAGGGAGTGAACGTTTGGATGCTTAGAAATGCTGTTGTTTCAGATAACCGTGCATTAATGATCCATTCACCATCCAGGGTATAAATAGCAGAGCTGGTAGAACTGAAGGCAGGAAGGAGGAGAGAGAACAATCTGAGCTCGGGGTCAACTCATTTAACTCCATGCTGCATTGTGTGTGATTTAAGTCGCTGCATGCATGAATCTGCTTAATCCGAAGCCTCCCTGCAGCCATGACAGCATTGTTCCTCATGCATCATTCATTCTCCATCGCTGCTGTGCGGTGCCAACAGCATGTGCATTTCCTGCCCTGATGATATCACACTTGAACATGTACGAACCCTTGAACCGAAGATCAAAGGCCGATGGTTGTTGTTCTGTGGCTCCTGGAGATCACATGACTTGGAAAAAGTTGAAATGTTGTGTCTTTATTATGTTAAGGTGCTTGGTGGGTGACATTGTGAAGTGGAAATGAGTATGCGTGGTGTACAGATCAGTAGGGCTGTTAAGGGTCGACCAGGTGTAGTCAGTCTCAGTCTTTGAATGTTTCATCAACAACTGCGAGGACTTAATAACTACATACAAAAACCTAAAAAAAAGAAGTAAAAAGTACGTACATGACAGCTTTAAAACTCAACGACTTTTTCTATTACATCTCAGCCACTCTAAGGAAAAAGAAAGTTGGTAAGTTACAGTGAGCATGTTTCATTCTAAACTACAGTATGTCCAAGTCAAGAGTTTGGTTTTGTGTTCTTCACAATGTTTTTTGTGGATCTACTATTTCAGGCTCTATTTTTGGAAATATTCACTTCTATGTTTCTTTTAGAGTTGAATTCTCTGGTTATTCAACAGTCAACAGCAGCTAAAACAGCGGTGTGATGTTTGCATGGTTCGGTTTGTTGTTATTTGTTTTTCAGACGTGCATGATCGGATGTATTCGACAAAGGTTTTGTGTCTGTTGTATTTGGTTAGTGGCTCGTAGGTTTTGGATATTGCACTGCCGTGATTCACTATAATTACTATTTTGTTATTTATTAAAATCTGAATGGCAACGGAAAACAGGAGTTCATTTTCCATATCAAACCTCAAGAATAAGTCATTTCTCTTATGAGTTTGAAAACATGACTTGGAGCAATGTACAATGTATGTGACGATGACTGTGTGTGTGTGTGTGTGTGTGTGTGTGTGTGTGTGTGTGTGTGTGTGTGTGTGTGTGTGTGTGTGTGTGTGTGTGTGTGTGTGTGTGTGTGGCTTCAAGTATGGTCACATCTAATACTTGATGACCTAAAATTGCCAGATACTATTTTTCTTTCTGCCTGTCTGCTTATCCAGACACTACAATGTATCCCAATAATGTGTGTGTGTGTGTGTGTGTGTGTGTGTGTGTGTGTGTGTGTGTGTGTGTGTGTGTGTGTGTGTGTGTGTGTGTGTGTTTGTGTGTGTGTGTGTGTGTGTGTGTGTGTGTGTGTGGGGGGGGGTGGGTGGGTGGGTGGGTGGGGGTGCGTGCGTGCAACATGTGTGTGTGTGTGTGTGTGTGTGTGTGTGTGTGTGTGTGTGTGTGTGTGTGGGGGGCTTACTTGTGTGTAGCTCAAGTGATGATTGTTCGCAGATGCCTTTCACTCACTGCTACGTTTCAAGGGCAACAGTATTACACATAGCGGCATTGCAACAGGGGGACATATAAAAGAGAAAGAGAAGAGAAAACAGAGAGAGAGCGATATTGAAAAAAAAAACTGAAAGTCAGATATTTCTTTGTGTGTGTGTATTTGTGTGTGTGTGTGTGTGTGTGTGTCACTACGGTTGTGCTTAAGGTCAATGATGCTCCTCTCCTCCCGTGTTCCCCTCCTCCCTTCCTCTCTTCTGTATGTAGATGCGCAGAAGAAGAGGATTGTTTTCCAAGTCACTCTAAGTAATCACACCCCAAGTGCATGAATAACCTTAGTGAGGGAGGAGACGTGAGGCTAGATCAGGGCGAGCATGTAGCTTCTCTGAGAAAAGTATTCCGCATCAAGGCGGCCTCTATCTGATGGCATCATCACAAACCACCGGGAGGTGGTAGTTGTCACCTTTACCGCATCATGAGTGCTCAAGATCTGACTTGTATTGTCATTGGTCACCCCGCATGAAGCCAACAGGACGTGAGTTAGATGATGCTGCTTGGTTGGCTGTTTGGAAAGAGCTTGCACGGCTTGCGAGGCTGGCCCGCGAAGCACACCCAACACTTTTTATCACTTTTTATCGGCTGTTTTCCTTTTTGGTTTCATCTCTTCTTTGGCATGGAGACTTGAAGGGGGAAGGCCACTGAGAATGACTGGCTTGCGTTTAGCCCATGAGATCTCCCGGGTGTAGTTAAAGCCCTGCTCTTGCCTATGTCTGTCACTTATTGTGGTGGGATTTGTTTTGTAGACAAGGTGGATGAGACATCACCAGCACAGAAGAACACTGTGGTTGATATGAAGGTGGCCACCATCAAACCACGCCCCTCCAGTCGCTGTTTGGTTACGCCCACCGACATGAACGTGAGTCAAAACAACACAGCATATATCAAGCTGAGCAGACAGTAATGGACACATTTGGAGATGATTGGACACAATTACCTCAGATTGGTTTAAATTGGACAGTTTATACTCAAGTTGAAGGGTCTGGTTAATAAGTAAGTAGTAAGTATGAACGTACTCATACCATAACCTGATGGTAACCGGACAATCAAAAGGTGATGATCATGATTTTGTGATGACAATCATGATTTTATAGATACATTTATTATATGGATAAGTTCATTTTGTCTCTAAATGTCATAGTAATTGGTTTTTGTCATAATTTAATGAATCTGGAATGGCTCGGGTGTGAGAAATAAATGCTATTACGCTGGGCTGTCTCATTTGAAGTGCACTAACCTCAGTCTAACATTTGGTTTCCAGTCCATGTTTCACGAGCGCCAGGGAGTAGCAGTGGTGCCCCCCACTGTGCCGGGATTTCTGGGAATACCTGCCAAGGGCACCATGAAGAAACAGAAGTCAATAGGTATGATACAGTAAATTATTAATTGTTTGCATGTGTAAAATATTTGAGCCTTATATGTCTTCCACAGTGGTCTCCCATTGTTAAATTAATGCCCAGAAGACATGTACTGTGCTCGCCAACAATATTAATGCTAATTATGGTCAAATTAGAGCGATGTAGAGGCCATAGTATGCTTTCAGGTGATAAATTGGAGGCTATTAAGCATATGCTGAAACCCCATTGTTTATGCAGGACTAGTGGGCCCATCCGATTCTCCGTGGCTTTAGTAGCTCTCAGGTTAGGGCTTTGTGTAATAATAAAAGCACTTCTAACTTGTTTCGATTAGACTTTCTTAATTATTTCCTGTTGCCAAAAAGTTTAAGAAGCAGACTAAGGGCTGAAATGCCAGCTAAGAAAATCCATCTCATGAATCGCTTTTCCCTCAATCAATACCTATGTTTCCCTGTGCAAGGCACTTAACTCCCCACAACTTCAGTGAGCTATTCAGTACCAAATAGCAAAAGACTGCTGGCAAAATCAATAACTCCCATGTGGCAAGGCATTAGAAGGTATGAAGTCCAAGTGGGGCAGCACAAAAAACACATTAACAAATTAAGGCAAAGGTGATCCAAGGTGATCACAATTTTTTTCTCATTCCTTCTTTCTCCTTCCCTCCCTCCCACCTCCCTTAATCTATCAGGAACGACTGAGGAGGAGAAGCAAGGATTCCTCACACCCCCGTTGCTGAAGTTTTCCCGCAGCCTTTCCATGCCCGACACTTCCGAGGACATCCCTCCTCCGCCTGCCATTTCACCCCCATCCCCACCTGGCTACAACACCGCCATTGGCCAAACCCAGCGGGGCTATAGCACCCTCCGGCCTGGCTTCACACAGAACTCTTCAGCCAATGCAGTGACAACCATCAGTCGTGCCACTGATGTGGGCACATTGCGGCGCGGATATTACCGCCAGAGCTCAGAGCAGTTCGACAGCACGCGGCTTCGAGGGCGTGCACCAGTGCCCGAGAACCCCTATTCTGAGGTGGGGAACAAGACACTTTATGTACCGGCCAAACCAGCTCGGAGGAAGGGCATGTTGGTGAAGCAGCCCAATGTTGAGGATAGTCCCGAGAAAACATGTCACATGCCGGCGAGCCCATCGGGCCCGCTTTCCATGCCAACAATGCCAACTACGCCAACAGAGCGCACATGCTCCTCCATCCCCATCCCCACCATCATTATCAAGGAGCCTTCCACCAGCAGTAGCGGTAAGAGCAGCCAAGGAAGTAGTATGGAGATTGAGCCCACCACCCCCGAACATCCAATTCTCATGCCCGCTGCTGGCGCAACTGGGGGATTGCATCCCGATGACCCTCTCTCATTAAGCAACCCTTTTGCAGCTGCTATAGCTGGGGCAGTACGTGATCGGGAGAAGAGGCTGGAGGCAAAAAAGAATTCACCTGTGTTCCAGTCAATAGACATTGGGGATGACGACACTGGTGACCCTACTCCAATGCCACGCCTTCGCCAGTCCAGATCCATTGATGAAGGCATGTTCAGTAGCGACGAACGGCTTCGCAGGACAATGGCTCCCCCTCTTTCTGCGCAGCTTGGACCACCAGTTGGGGGTGGTAGCGGCAACATGACTGATTTTAACAGCCCCGAGCCCACCGTAGTGCGGGAGCCCCTGAGCACCAGAACTGGTCAATGTCCCAACTTGGACAGTCCTGTTAGTCTCCCAGCTACACCCCCTAAGACTCACTATAGTGCCAATGGGACCTACCTCCATCCTGTTACCGGCAAGCCCTTGGACCCAAATTCACCACTCGCACTGGCCCTGGCAGCAAGGGACCGGGCCATGAAGGAGCAGCAGAGCCACTCGCAGAATCAGCCGACAAATCCACCTCAGGTTCAGCTGGCCCACAGGCCAGAGTCACAGTCCCTTCCTGTTCAATCCAGCCAGAAACCAGACCTCAACCAACCACTCTTTATTGACACAAAATTGCGCTCTGGTATTGAGACAGGCTTTACTACTATGTCCACAGCCACCATGGGACGTCCTGGCCGAGGAGGGCTACGACGGCAGATGACAGAGCAGAAGTATGACTTGGACGGGGCACGAGAGGAGAGGCAGCAGCAGACCACTGAGCAAAGAAAGAGTGCTCCAGTGGATGTCGAAGACCCATCACAATCCAAGCCAACGGGGCTCCTAATGGTCCATACCAGCACAGAGGCCAAAACCAACAACCCCGAGGTGGAGGACCAAGACAGTCCAGCTGAACTTAAGGACCCCAACCAACCCATTAAACCAAACCCTCCAAACACTTCTAATCCCCCCTCCATCCCCCTGCCTGCATCGGCACGGAGGAGGAGTGTTCCAGCAGGGGAGTCTATGGACGAGCCGGTCAAGCTGCCTTTCCGGATCCCCCCTCCCCCACTCGCCTCAGTGGATGTCGATGATGAGTTTGTGTTCTCTGAGCCCCTCCCCCCACCACTGGAGTTCGCAAACAGTGTTGACATTCCTGATGACCAGGCCAGCGCCATTGCGGAGATGTTACACCGGCAGAGGCAGAACGGCGGGCCCCCTCTTCCACCCTACCACCCCCATGCCCCACCACCTGTCACTGAGCAGCAAAAAAGGCTGCCGTTGGCCAACTGCATGCCCCCCACCTACCCTCCCCCTCCCCCTGCTGTACAGTCTTTTGTGGGTGATTCGGGCATTGAGGAGGTGGACAGCCGGGACCCCCAGCATATGGAGACCGCCAGCACTGTCTCCAGCATCTCCACCCTGTCATCCGAGGGGGGCTTCTGCGACAGCGCTCTGGAGAGCCTTTACGCCTCCGCAGAGGGGCATGCCTTCCTGGTGGACCGGCCCCCCGTCCCACCAAAACCCAAAGCTAAGCATGTCATTAACCGGACATCGCTTTACCACGACGCCCTCATTGAGGAGCCCCCAGAGTCCTTTGGGTCACCCCCACAGGTGCCGCCTCCTCTCCCTGGATTGACCCCATCCTCGGAAGCTCCGAAGATCCCCACTCATAGGACATCTAAGCTGTGGGGGGAGCAGCCCCCTGAACTGCGGAGCCCTCCATCAACACCTGACCCCAAAAACACAGTTATCAATGAGCTTAGCTCCATCCTGCAACAAATTAATCGCGAAAGGCCGCCCAAGACAGGAGACAGTCTGGACTCCCCAACGGGCAGTAGGGGGGCTTTTGGATCCAGGTATGTGAAAAAACAAATAAGTCACGAATGCGTTGCATCATTATTTTCGACCACCATACCCTGTGTTAAATAATTATGGCCTTTAGCCCATCGGTTTGTATGCATTTATCTTAATACAACTTTATGAATATTACCCTTTCCTCTGTGCCAGGGCAGTATCCATCTTTGTTTCTATGGGATAGGGATGTTTATATATTAGACAATACATACTAATGTGACCAAACAACATCAGCATTAGTGCTCAGCTGTATGAGAATTATTTAGGGGGGGGTTTGTGTTGTTTTTCTGCATAATGAGTTATTGCTTTTGCATTACGAAGACTACTTTCCAGCCAGTTTAGAAATGAACAGAAGCTTTGTATGAGAATAACACAACAATGAACATTTAAAGTCGGGTAACTCCAACATTATTGTTTTTAGCTTTTCCGCCTCAGATGGCCACTGTGATTATAAGATAAGATAAGATAACACTTTTTTAATCCCCAGAGGGAAATTCAGGATTATCAAACAGTAATTTATTTACTGAACAACAAATTGGAAAGGGAACATGATGAAGTTGATTGGCTGGATTACATGGATGTAGGCGGTTGATAGCAGAAAATATATAAGTAGATATTCTGCCTAATGTTCCATGTTGTAGGTTGTGCAGAACATGTAGGAACTTATCTTGCAACAAGCTCAACAACCTTTTTATGAAGCTTGTACCTGCAGCAGTAGCAACGCAGCTCAGTATTTTTTTGAACTACACTTCCCTGTATGAGCAGGAAATAAAAAAGATGAGAAATTATTCACCGGTCACATGCATTTTACATGAGCGGTTTCATCACTCAACAGAGAGGTGAAAAGAGATTGACAGAGAAGGCAATAGAGAGATAAAGAGAGAGAGAGAGAGAGACGGTTGACTGCTCTCCTTGATCATGCTTCCTAAACCTAATCAACACTGTGACATCATCAGCGGTCATTTTGGTAATTAGACGGAGATGGCCGACAGCTGCTCAGGTCTGACCTCCTGGGCTGTCTCTTCACGCTTTTCTGCCATATGAGATCATCTTCATCCTCGGCGCCGCCGCGTCCCTTTGACCTTAGCTGTGGGTTTTTTTTAACCTCTGTTGTCACATGGGTCCTTGTTTACACCTGTTTGAATTTGATTCAGATGATTCCAAAGAGGAGAGTTTTGGACTTTGCAGTTGCCTTTGACTTTGGCAGCTTAATGGTATGTGCTGTTGTACGTTCCTTGTATCTGTAAGTTCCTTTAACTGCTGCTGCTATATTTGGAACTGTAGCTTTGTTTGTGCAGATAATAGAACCCTCAGCAGGATACTGACCACAACGGTGAGATGGTTGGACGATGTAGCTCATTGTAGCAGTGTGTCGCTGGGAGAGGATTACAACCCACCAGACCAGAACATTAAGGCCCGCAGGCCAGGGGGCGAGAGACAGGCAGGGAGAGAGAGAGGGCATTGTAATGTCATTTTTACCTGGGAGAAGGAAGTAGCCGAGGGTATCGGAGGTCCTTGTTCAGCGGCCGCGGCACAGATGGCAACATAGAGACGTGGAGAGGATGGCCTAGATTCCAACATGCCCTCTTGTGTTCTTTCTCTCTCTCTCTCATGCACGCTTTCCTTCTCTTGCTCAATATGTTTGCATCAGCGCTATCACTCAGGCTAACCTCAGATTTTCCTCCAGTGGACGTTGTTTCTTTCTTCTTTTTTTTTTTTTTCTTTTTTTATCTGTCTTGTACCCTCTCAGATTTCTGTGCGTTGGTTGTGCCCGTGGACGTAAAGGTTGCCTAGCAACCAGCTGATGAGAGCAGCCTTGAGGCCTGCAGGAATGATGTCAGTCCGATTAGAGTCGGGGGATGGTGTGTGAGTGTGTGTGTGTGTGGGGGGGGGGTGATGGGAGGACTAACCCTCATCAGAGTTCAGCATCTCTCACAGGTCACGTGCTGCGTTGCCTTAGTGGGCCAGCGTTATGTAACCAAGGAAGCCTCAGTACACATTGTTATTTCTGTGTGTGTTCATGTGAGCCGCTATAAATGCATTTAGCGTGTGTGTGTGTGTGCGGGGGGGTGCCTGTGCTGCACCAGTGCAAAGAAGGATTTGTTGGGAGTCATGCGATGCGTGGGTGTGGTGAACTCCACGTCTCCCAGCATCGATATCAATAGCTCTGCATCAGGAACCACACGCAGTGAAACCGAACTAGAAACTTGTCAATGAGAAGGTCTATGTGAGTATGCAGTCGTGCATTACGTACCTCATATCTAAGCCCCAGCAATTCATATTCGGTATCAGTCGGCGGAATGCAGCGATTGGCTGATATGTAATTGTCCGTTTATTTATGTGTATAAATATATACATATATTTATGGATTACGTCCGTGATCAAATAAGTTTAACTCACCAAATCCTGAAAACGCAGCAACACTCTCATTTGTGGCCGTTTAGGCTGCGGCAGGGGGAAAAATTTAATAAGGGCAGCAAAGCTAAAGGAGGACTTGAGCTAATTAGTCTAATAGGCAATTACATACTATTCACATCAATTTTTAGCCCTGTTTAAGCCAAACCCTGGCAATTACTGATGGAATGCCAGATCACTGAAAAGACACTGGCTTTGACAGCTCTCTGGTTGAGAAAACAGTATATTAATCGCTTTTTTAAAACTCCATTTGGGAGGGTTGCCTTGTCATGGGGGGTCTGTAACTGCAGGCCGCAAACATGACCCATACCACGCCACATCCAACTCTGAGGAGTAATTGGTTTAAAATGCCTGGTGGGCACAAAAAATAACTCCACTCCGCCCTAAATGAGTTTCGTTAGCTGAAGTCTTTGGGCGCGTAGAGCCAGTAATCCTGTGTGTCGTACGAATGTGTTTTCCTATTATAGCAACTTCATCCCTGTCCAGACTGAAGAGGAGTGTGGGAGAGCGTACCAGCCGAGTCGGACGTGCGCGTGTGTGTGTGTGTGTGTGTGTGCGTGTGTGTGTGTGTGTGTGTGTGCGTGTGTGTGTGTGTGTGCGCGTGTGTGTGTGTGTGCGCGCGTGTGTGTGTGTTAACCGAGCAATGCATTCCCCTCCATCACGTTCATCTCATGTCTAACGTTGTGACAATCTTTGTGTTTCTCTCACTCCATCTCATCCACATCCTGCCCCCACCCCCCACCCCCCCCCCCACCCCCCTCACCATGTCTTCCTGTGGAGAAAAAAAAAAGCCGGTGTTGAAAACAAAAAAGCAGTAAGTTTTGTTTGATTTTGTTTGTTTGACCAATGGCGCAAATGCTTTCCCCACCACGGCCCAGTTCCATTTTGGCAGAAGAGGCTTCCCAGTCCCCTTCGCTTCCCTCGGGCTGCTCCATATGCAGGGGGAGGACAAACGTAGGATATGTAGGGTACCCGCCCTGCCCTATAATTTGCTGGAGGAGTCATTTTGCCTGTGCAGAGATCTTAATTGGCCTGGTTTCCTGCTCTGGCTTTATTTTGCAACCAGGCTGCAGCAAAATGGGCATATGAATCAGTTTCTAAAGGAGATCCTATAAATCAAGGTAAATAGGAGCTCAAATCCAAAGAGGTGGGGGGGATCTGAAGGAAGTCCTGAGTGGAACTGGGTCTATGTGTGTCTGTGTGTTTTTCAGGATTCTGACCAGGTCCTTGAGGTGCTTGAATTGCCTTAGTTTTGTCCTCAGACATTTTAAGGACTGGAATACCTTGAAAATAGCCCCTTTTTGTGCTGGAGTGCTTGAGAAGTCCTTGGAATAAAGCGTGAGCAGAGAAAACCTGTGATATTCCCCCTGGTTTTGTTGTTCAAATCGTAACATCATAACAATTTTCCAGCATTGCTTTTACAACAGAGATGATGCCAGGGAAATTAACATTTAATCCAGCATGCTTGGAAATAGATTTATAATAGTAGATGAGAATGAGATTAATTATATATATATATATATATATATATATATATATATATATATATATATATATGTAATAGATAAACTAATATAAATTATAGACAATGAGACTAAGATTATTTTATATTTTAACTAATAAAGATCACGTTGAAAACTGATTATATTGGTTTTGTGCGAAGTCCTTGCAAATGAAAAAGCAGTGCTTAAAAAAGTACTTAAAAGACCTTGAATTGAATTTTGTAACGGCAGAATGATCCCTAGTGTGTGTTTGGTGCCGTGGGGGGTTTGTCCTTGTCTGTCACTTCCTCCTCTACAACAACATACAGTATATCATCATGTTTTTTCATCACAGAGAGACGCAATAAAGGGTTGGTTTGTTTGTCTGTCTCCCTCCCTCTCTCACACACACACACACACCCCAACAGGTCTGTTTCTTTGTGACACCCTCTCACCGTGCGCCCAAGAACAGGCCCTGCAGTCGTGGTTATAATTATCCAACTTTGATTGTAATTGTCTTCAATCAGGCGATAACGAGGCTAAATGACAAACAAGTTGTTAAATCTGCGCCTCGTGTAATCCAATCAGTCGATTTGGCGTGACATCATCCCATCAGTTATTTCACACTTTTTTCCCGACCAAATGCCACCTGAGGCATCCTTCACCAAAGTTCCGCTGAAGGATGGTTCTCCTTCCTGCTAGAGCATCACTGGGGGACGAGGACAACGAGTGAATGACTATCATGCACATTTGAAAACAGCCCATCAGATTAGAGTGTGTGTCATGTTTCCCAGGACAGCACAGCGGTCTGGGGGGACCTCACCGAGTACCGTTCCCATCCATCCTGCGTGTTAACGTTAGAGGGAACACTGTGCATGCTGTGATGGAGTGGCGAACCGGAGCCAAGCGGAGGCCTTTTTTGGGCGATCACAAAAATGACACTACAATAAAAATGCACACGAAGTAGAGGGAGGGTTGTTCCATCACTCTGCACAAATGATTCCTCCCTCATGGGCAAATGGAAGCAGGAATTTAAGTTATCAATTTGAAGTTAATGCAAGGTCTTTTTTTTTTTTTTTTTTTTTTCCCCACTATTTCGCTTTTATAAATGTACGATGTTTTTGTTTTTTGTTTGTTTGTTTTTGCAAATGATTTTCGGGAGGGACAAGTGATGTAAGGGTCTCAGAAAGCTTGAAATAAAAGACATCAACAAGAGATGAATTTGTAAAAAACAAACAATCTGCTTCTGAAACATTCCTCAGAGTAATCCGTTCTCATGTGTTTTAGGTTTATTCTTAACAATAATAATAATAGATAATAAAATTAACAATAAAAAGAAGTATACAGCCAAGCGATCGTCTTCATATGGACGTATAAACAATATTAGTGCCTGAATGAAAACTGGAACATTTTACTATGTTTGTACAGTATACTGAGTTTGACCCAAAATATTTAGTGCATTTGGGAATATGGCCACCTAGTGTCTGCTGGCCATCATTGCATTAGTCCCACAATGCCATGCGGCGTAAATCCAGCAGCAATGGCTCAAATCAAGAATAAATAAAAAATATATCAAATACATTGAAATAAAACACAATTGGAGAACAAACACTACATTTTATATGCATTGCACAAAAATATGCTGAATAAAAACTGCTTCATATGCAGTTATGTTCTATGCTTTGCACAGACAACAACTGTCTGGGTGTAATGTGGATGGAGGTAGATTATAGTCTATTATTTAATCCAACCTAATAATATCCACATTAAATAAATCCACAGGCGCTCTGAGCTTCCACGGTACTTCACTTGATCCTCTTGCACATGGTTTGTTATCTAATCTGTGGCTTCCAAAGGTTTCAAACCTTTCAAACCGGGGCTGTGGCTGCTCTCGAGGAATAAGGCAACGACTCTCAAAACACACACACACATACGGTTCAAGCACTTTGTGACAGGTGCATAAAAGTATGAGGTGTTGTTAATGTTAATAAAAGCAATGTGAGCAGTGTTGGCACACAACTTGTGTTCTGTACATTTGTACAAAAGACACGTACAAACACTTGTATAATGTACATCGATTTTCAAACGAGTAATATCAATGTGGATTAATGGATGATAAATTAAGTTAGGCAAGTTGTAGTTTGTTGCCTGGTGTCCTCTAGGTCAGTGATTCTCAACGTGGGCTTCAGGGACCCCCAGCGGTCCTTCATGAGGTAGCGGTCCCCATGGGGTCCCCAGCAACATGATTGATAGTTGTAGTCACTGTCTCCCAAACCATAGAATAGACACTAAATCATATGCAACAATAAAAATCTTCTCAGATTTTAGTCCGAGGGACGAAATATTATTAAATGGGATCTGTGGCCTTGTGCGAGTTGAGTGTCCTTGTTCAGAAAAGGTTGAGAATTAGGTTGCATCACCAGACTGTAATACTGCAATTGCAATACATGCCATACATCTCCGTATTAATAGTATCACAATATATGTGATCTGCGTCAGGATAGATTTGTAGCACCAGCGTGTCATCATTGTACAACCCTCATATGCACAACCTCAATAAAGTCCCAAACGCCCCCCCCCCGGGATCAATAAAGTTCTACTTGATTTAATCTTACTGTATTTCAAGGCGGTTGCTGGTAAAATCTCCGTGTGACTGTGTCTACTCTCTCCGCCCTCCTCCAGGCCTCACTCTGAAGACTCAGGAATGCGCAGCAGTGCCGGCTCCGCCCCCACCGGCCTGAGCGCCACCCCGCCCAGCTGCAGCCTCCCGCCCCAGCCCCAGCCCTGCAGCCCGCCGGACTCGGCCTCCTCGCTGACCCCCTGCTCCTCCCTGCCGCCGTCTGCGTCGCCCACGCTGACCGACGTGTTCGGCCTGCCCACGCCGCCCATAGGCAGCGGCGGCGGCTACAGCCTGGGCTCATCGTGCGGCGGCAGCGGGAGCTCGCGCTCGCCGTCGCCGCTCACGCTGATGCAGGCGGTGGCCGCCTCGGGGAAGCCCTTCGTCTCCAAGCCCATGGAGCTGTGGAGCAAGCACGACGTGGCCGACTGGCTGGAAAGCCTCAACCTGGGGGAGCACCGCGACGCCTTCCTGGACAACGAGATCGAGGGCGCTCACCTGCCGTCACTGCGCAAGGAGGACCTGATAGACCTGGGTGTGACCCGCGTGGGCCACCGCATGAACATCGAGCGGGCGCTCAAGCTGTTGCAGGACAGATAAGCACCGCAAGGCAGGGGAGAATGGGCATGTGTGTGTGTGTGTGTGTGTGTGTGTGTGTGTGTGTGTGTGTGTGTGTGTGTTAGGAGGAGAGTCGGGGCTGCCACTCCCTCCATGCGTAACCTCGGGGAAAGGTTCCATCTTGATGCTGTATCGCCCCCTGCTGTCCTCCTGTCGCCCAGGCTCCACTCGTCTCCTCTCGCTCTCCCTCTACCCCAGTGGCCTGTCCCAGGGGGGAGCACGGCATTCTGGGAAGGAACTGTAGAGACGGAGGGGTGTGTAGGGCTGTGCTGTGTTCTGGCTGCAAGGTCATATCCAGGAGGAGCATCACAGCGGAAATGGAATACACTTCACCCCATCAAGAACTTTTCAACACCGGGACCCGAATCCTCCTCCGGTTTGGATTTCACCAGAAGACTCACCATCTTTGGAATACTCTACGACAGTACAACCACTTTTTCCAGTCGCCACGATGTGAATGCGTGAAAGAACCAGCTGAGCTGGTCATTGCTCCTTTTCTATCTTTGCTAGAGTTTGTTCAGAGAATAGTATTTCTTCACCAGAGCCCTGAAGTTGTTGAGAAAAATACTTTTTTTTGCTTTTCACCTGTTTGTGTGGAAAAACAGAACCTTGGCTGACTTGATTAGCTCAATCCCAAACCATATCTTGTGTATAAACCTACACAAAAACACACACACACACACCTTCACAGTGCCAGATACTGACACACACAAACTTTCTTCTGTGTTCACTCACACACTGCATATGTACACACACCCACACACACATGCACAGTAAACTGCGATGGCCTTCTTATCCTGAGAGAGAGCAGTGCATGGTGGGAGGCGGAAAACTTGAGAAGCTCCACTGTAGCAGGGTCCAGTGTCTTGTGGGGACCCCAAAGTCCTCACCAGTCTCAAACCAGCCTTTGTCCACATTCCCCCAGCTGTAACCAGAAGCCAACCGCTAGCGAGGACATTATTGGCACATGGAATTTGCAGCTATCTGGTTGAAGCTACGACACACAGTGGTGAATCAGATGGTTCTGTACGTTCTGCACGTTCTGCTCAGCTGCTTTTCAAAACAAATAGTCTCCAAAATGAAAATCCATGGCCACTCTGGCCGTGTTGCACTGAGCCGCTCTCACGATCTCGTCCTCACTCTGCATTTGCTTCCTCTTCTTTGTGCATGTGTGTGTGTGTGTGTATGCATATGTGTGAGTACCGTAGGTAGTGGTTTCCAATAGACCCCTGGTACCATTAAGGCCGCTCCGCTGACCCCCGCTAGAAATGAGCCACATGGAGGCGTTTTATGCTTCGGTCAGTTTAAACTGTCACCTCCCTCTTCCTTACTCCATCATCACAGTCTGCAGATCAGCGCCAGCTGCTCTTCTAGCGCAACGCCGCTCATCTATGATGCTATCCACGTGCAGTGTGGGGCGTTTTTAAGCGGTTTAATTTATTTAACAGATAGTTAAGAAGTGCGTTTGACGTCCGCCCTGTTTATTCAGAGCATGAAAACTGTGAAGATGACACATCTGTTTCCGGGCAGAGCCGGGAATCACGTGATCAGTTGATCAGCCGCTGCTTAAGCAAGTGGTGGCCAACCTGCGGCCTGGGGGCCAACGTGCGGCCCAAAGACCCCCCCCCCCCGCGGTGCAGCCCGTCAACGGATGATGAAGAACAACATATTGATTCAAAATGTACTCCCAAAAACATCTCCCAAATATTTATTTTAAACGTACTTATAACATATTTTAAATTTTAAATATTTAAATATTTAAAAGACAATTATATCCATTTGAAAATATATTTTGTTCATTTCAGATTTTATTTTTAGCATATGGGTCAAATAGGTTGATTAAATATTAAGCTTTTTTTCTGTTTTGGATACTTTGCAGTAGTAGTTGCACTGTGTAGAACCAGGTTGGCCACCACTGTATTAAAGGCTCCAAAAGTCCTGCTAAAGTAAACATAATTATTAAACTCAGCGTTGCTCTTAAAATACTGCGGCACAAATCTTTTTTTTTTGAGCAGATGATCATTGGTATTGGAAAGCATCGACGGCGGTTCCAAGGCAGGGTCCCAGTCGGAGCTTTTCCCATTGTGTTGAAATGTGTACATAAGAGTGATTCATCGAAAGAGGGGGAAGAAACCCGCAGATCTTTATGTATAGTGTTATTAAAGACGTAGAGTTGAAGATGACGTTTACGAAGGGTACGTTACGGTCGGCGGAGTGTGGACGTGATGGCCGCTTCGCTTCGCCGTTAGTTTTCTGTCGCCCCAAATACACCCAGTGTTGCCAGATCGGATTGACAATTTCCAGCCTCACCACAGTCTAAAAACCACCCAATCCACCAACAACCAGCCCAAAACCTAAAAAAAACACCTATGTTGGCAGAAAGTGACTTAGGGGGGGGCTTTATTTTTTAGTTTCATCCAATTAGGAAACAGAGGAAAATAAATACATCTAAAATAAAAACACTGTTTTTATTTGTTTGGGGGGGAAAAAACGTGGACAACCGTTTCTCCCCCACCAGTTACTTTAAAACAAGCTCAAAGCTATTTTTTCCAGCCAAATTTGATCAAAAGTGGCCCAATTGGGCCAAAAACTGGCAACACTGAACCTCCTCCTCCTCCTCCTTCGTTTATTTTTAGAGTTCTATTAAAATCTATTATTATATCCCCACACAGATGTCCGTCCCAGCGCTCATACATCCAACGTCTGCCGAGCATAGGCCTATCCCAAGAAAAACATCTTCACCCCAAAACAATCCCCCTGATGAAACCTTTCACCAATCCCGGATTAAAGAAGGAAGCTACGGCTTGTGGGGAAGGGGGAAAAAAAAAAGGGATACACAATATTTGTGTTCTGTGAACATGGGCTGTATGTAACCATTAGAGAGTGAGGCTGAGGACACCTTTGTATGACGCCCCCACCCGCTGAAAGGACGACACACATGAAAAAGGGACGACTGGAGCCGTAGAAGACTTCCAGGGTAGCAGCGAGTCCGAGCGCTTTGCCCTGCCAGAGACAATGCTGCTATAATCTGTTCCTTTTCGAACATAACTTATTTAAAAAAAAAAAAAAAAAAAAAAAAAAAAAAGTAACAACGGAGTGTCTGGAGGGGAGAGTTAAAACGAACAAAAACTAAATGAAATTTAAAAAAAAAGCACAGTATTTTTAAAGATTTGTATAGAGTTCTATTAAAAGTTTTATAGAGGTTACCTGAACAAGAGGAAAATGTTCAACTCTGATGTGTGGATTGCCAAAAAATAAAAAAAATAAAATAAAAATACTATATAGATAAAGTGAATACTAGATTTATGGGATATGTAAGAAGCAATATTTATCTTGAATGAATCTCCTTGGTTGTGTATTTTCTGTTCCCATTCTGAAGTTATTTATCATGATATATGTGACCACCCGTCAGTGTTATTTTTTTCTTAAACAAAGTCTTGACAAGAAACACTCGTATTCTTTAGATTTAAGATGTTTCGGCCAACCACTGAATGAGAATTGACCCCCCCCCCCCCCACATGTGTAGAAACCAGTTAGATCTGACTTGGTGTAAATGTAAAAAACTATATTTACGGGCCATGTTGGTAGAAAGCGATGCTAAACCTATTTATATATATAAATATAAAGCCACCAAAAAAAAAAAATGAGTAGGGTCCCTGTTGAGGACAGCGGATTGCTAATTTAATTTCTCTATGGAAAACTTAGTTTAGTCGTAGTAGGAAGCTATACAGACGATCACCGTGCACTTTCCCTCCTCCACCCTATTACGCTCCGTTCCCACATTCTCATCGTCAAAACTTTTGGGTTCTTTTTTTTTTCTCTCCTCTCTTTTTGTTAATACCCTTCCGTTGATAGATTTATTATTTTAAGTCTTCATAGAAGCTAGGATCTTTTTTTTTCCCCCGGTAATTTTGTGCAAAAGACTATTGTGTTCATGTTTTCTATGTTGCTGTAATTTTGTGCTACTAAAACCATCTTAGAGACGACTAATTAACAAAACGAAAACGAGAGAAGTTCCCGTAACTGCACCCCGCCCCCTCCAATCCTCAAGACGTATTGTATGGCAACCAAACTTCACTGTAAGAAATAAATATAACATTGCACTAGTGTGGTACACGGCCCCCTCCTTACAGTGTCTGATCTCATTTGGAAGAGAATCCCCATATATTTTTTTTTTTAACCACACACACACACACACACACACACCCTTTTAACTATGTCAAAACATGAATGTAACCTTAGTATTATATACATGGATTTTTTTCACGTTTCCCTTGAAACCGTTTTAAGTGCCAAACATGAATCACAACAAAGCCACCAGTCAAATGTACCATCCATTTAGTCTGTTTATTGAAACTTTACTTAAAAAAAAAAAAAAAAAAGTACAAGCAGGTAATGATGTGACTCAGGCAAACAGAAACTGCTAAAAAAAAAAAAAAAAAAAAAAATCGAAAAGGTCACTTTAAAAGTAAAAAATAAACCACTCCCAAGCCCCAAAAATTTGGAATCCCCAACACGCACCTGTTTGAGCTACACTACTGCATAAGAGAAGCACAGAAAGAGCTTGAGATAAGAGTCATATACTTCATACTTAAAAAAAAAAATAATAAAAATCCTATAATTGGTTTATTCATATTTTCCCTTCCCCACAATAAATCTGTTCAGAGCCGGATGCATTGTCCAGGCCTTTCTTTTGCAGAAAACCTCTCAGCGCACACACACACACACACACACACACACACACACACACACACACACACACACACACACACACACACACACACACACACACACACACACACACACACACACACACACACACACACACACACACACACCAACTTGGCGAACAGGCAGTGAGACAGACAAAACCCAAGTCCTGAACACATCCAACACATACTGACAGACAAAAAAAAATTATTTTTTTTCCTCATCTCTCATTTCGAAGAGTGTCATAAAATCAGGATTCTTTCTGTACATTGTTTAACGCATGGTCTCAAAGTGCTCAGTGGGATGTTGACGACAGCACGAGCGCTGGATTTTTATCAGATACCAGATTTCATCCATAACGACTTAACCAGAGGGAGAAGAAAGATCCCTTTGCCCAACGATTTATTCACCCCTCTCAACCACAAGACCGACGGTAGTCACCAGAAAAACAAGATCAATCGATACATAGTAGGTGAAGCTACGATGAACCGTGATCGCAATTAGTTTTCCTTTCAAATAAGGAACAAACAAATCATCAAGCTCGGTTAAAATTAAAAATATATATTTCACTTCTGCGCCACACAGCGAAGTTGAAAGCAGCTCGACCGAGAGAGAAAATGCGCTGGAGGCTTTTGGTCCACGATCAGGTTGCTCTAGTTTCCACCCCCAAGGAAGATTCAGGAAAACAACACTGCTACTGCAAAAAAAAAAAAAAAAAAAAAAAAAAAAAAAAAAAAACAACTCGATTTCAACCTTGATTCTCTCACTTCAAAGCGCGCCGCTAATCACCCAGACAAGCAAGTTGTGAGCACGAGCCCCTTTTGAAAACACATTCCTAGCTCCGCTCCCATCTTTGGCGAGTCCCGGATTCGTCGCTGCATTGAGAAGGGATATGATTAGAAGCTGAAAGCGAAGCGACGGTAAAAGACGACTCGTCCTCTCTGGCTATCGCTACGCTGAGGACTGAACGGCTGGAAATGGATGCGAGCGGTGGAAGAAGGAGCAGGACGTAAAATGAAGAAAAACTAAAGACAGGAAAGCAGAGATGCCTAAGGATGTAGCACAGTGTCCAAGCACCGAGATGAAGTTCAGAGAGGGGTGGGGGTGGTGAAGTTTTGGTGGTATGGTACAACGCTTCCTCCCTCTGGTGACATCACTGCCGAACCTCCACGTAATTGGCCGGGAAGAGGCCGTAGGCGCCGCGGCACACGCCCCGCCACCAGCCCTCGTCGATCATCTCGATGTTGGTGATGATGTCGTCGGGGTCGAAGGAGATCTCGTCATCGCCGGCTGCAACGGGGAGACGACAGGAAAGAATTTTTTATTTTTTTTATTTTTTTTTATTTATTTTTTTTTATTTTTGCCCCGGAACCGCTCAGCGATTACGTTTGATTTACACCGTTTTAAACAAACCCCAGCGTCAAAGTCGTTCCGACACTCACCTCAATGGAGACACTCCAACCGTAAACAATGTAAAGTGTTATTATAAAAGACACCTTATTACGTTACGACTTGAATAAAAAAAACCCAGGGGAACATCACAGGTTTTCAATGGTGATCCTTCTTTCCAAGGATGTTTCAAGCACTTCAAGCACAAAAGGGACTATTTAAGGTATTCCCAGTACTTACATTTCTGAGGACAAATTGAAAGCACTCCAAGCACCCGCTTAGAACCCTGACAGTCTACATCTCCTTAGCGTGTGTTTGTTGTTTCTTCAAACTGATTTTATTAAATTCTAAATGATCCTCCACCGTGAAGGCGGCGTCACCCTGCTCTCCACTCACTTGCTTGGTAGTCATAGAGCGCCACCGCCGTCACGCCGAGGTCCTCGCCATAGTCGTACTGCTGTCCGTCTGCAACAGAGCCGTCCAAAGTGTTCAATTACAGCATGAATTAAAAAAATTATCTTCCTTTTAGTTGCATTATATTGCCTCTAAATGTTTGTTAATATTAATAATAATAATAAAAAGAAGTCCGCTACCTTCCGCCTCCTCCTGAGGGTTCTGGTACAGATCCTCCTCGGGCTCGTTCTGGTTCTGGTTCTGCTGCTCTCTCTCCTCAGCCGCAGCGCCGCGGAGCGGCTCCTCGTACTCTGCAGTGTTCTGCCACGGCCACCAGGGGGAGACATCATCAGGCTCAACTTCAAAGTGCTGAACATCTCAATAGAGGAACTTTGGAATATTGTGCCCCCGTCCAAGTAATGACACAAAGTAACACCCCCGGTTTAATTAAAAGCACATACCATCGGATGCTTTAGGCAAAAAAAAAAAAAAAAAAAAAAAAAAAGTGTATTTTTTTTGCCTAAAGCAGATTTATTTCGATTTTGATTATTTAGATTTAGTGAATAGAGACAAAAATCAAACATTAAACATTTGAGATGGATGGGGAAAGACAGCTGGCTCACCTGGGTGCTGGGTTCGTCATATGCTGGGGTGGGACTGGGTGTCGGGCTGGGGCTGGGTGCTCGGACAGGGGCGGGTGCAGGTGCAGGGGCGGGGGCGGGTGCAGGTGCAGGGGCGGGGGCGGGTGCAGGTGCAGGTGTAGGTGTAAGGGTGGGTGCAGGTGCGGGGGCAGGGGCCTTAGCCGACTCCTCCTCCTGCTCCTGCCGCTCCCTGGCCTGCCGACGCGCCCGCTCCTCCTCCGCCTTCTTCCTATCCTCCTCTTCCTTCTGCTTGGCGATGCCCTCGAAGCGCGCCTTGATGCTCCCTGTGCTGTTGGCAGCTGCAGGAGATGTTTGACAGCACATTTCAAACCTGAAATAGTTCAGCAAGCGCTTTAAGAGCAAACATATATACTTATTTACACATTCACACAGATGACCCACCAGCTTCCACAGGCTTGGTTTTCTGGTAGGCGGAGCTGGGCTTCGCTATGTCCTCAAAGGTCCCTGCGCTCTGCAAAACACCAGAGAGAGAGAGATAGTGTGTTTGTGTGTGTGTGTGTGAATTCTGGCCCGCATATACACATTCAAGCACACACAAACAAACACCTTACCTTGTCCATCCTGTCCTGCTGGACACCAAATTTGCCACCAAATCCTTGGGAATAATCTGGAAACAAAATGAGAAGCAAGAAAATGTGAGTTGTTATTCTGTAGGTCAAAAATCGCCCTCGTGTCTGAGCCGCAGCCTTCATCTGACTCTTGCAGCAGTAGAGAACCCGAACGCCGCCCGTGCTGTTCACCAAATGACTGAAGTGACAATGTTTGGTGACACAAGACGTGACTGGATGGATTTGGCGACAAAATCTTTTTTTTTTTTTTTTTGCCCCAATTCAGTGGAATGGAAGACTTGGAGCACAGACTCAGGACTCTGAAGAGGATGTGCAGATTAAGGCTGCGGCTGGAAGAGACGACAACAACAACCACTGGAGAACCGAGAGACGGGCAGAGATCATGCATAAAATAAAATAAAATAAAATCATAAACGCTGGCGGACCGACAGAAGAGGAGACCTGACTTCAAGCCAGACTAGGCAGCCATCTTGGCTCGAACGCGGTGCTGGGGGTCAGCCAGGTCTGTGCGTTTGCAACGACATGAGCGCCGCTTCTGCGCGGCTGTGGGGTGGCAGCCAGCAAGACAAAAAGTAAAGGGGAAAGCAAACAAAAAGCATCGCAGCAGAGCCGGGAACAGCGAGGGACACGTTTTGAAGCTCACGATACTGCCTCTCATCAGAACCATATTTGGGAGGCAACAGCTCTTAGGAGGGAGAGGGTGGTGTCAGGCTGGGGGGCGGGTAGCATGGGCAGAGGGGGTGACGTGAGTCCGGGTGAGAGTAAAGTGGTTGTGGGGGGGGGGGGGGGGGGGGGGGTTGGGGGGTTCAGTGCCTTTCTGGGACTCGTGCTGGGCCAGGCTCTCCTTGTGCTCATAACCCAGAGCACACTGATCCTTCCTCTCCGCCTGCACCCCATACTGCCCTCCAAACCCACGCTTATAGTCTGAAACACAGCATATAGACACACACACAAACACACACACACACACACACACACACACACACACACACACACACACACACACACACACTCTCAAAAACTGAGTAAAGAAAATTATGTTAAGACAGTTTCCAAAATACAATGGCATTCCCAATTCTTTAAATTTTGCTGTAAAAACAGATTATTCAGATTATTCCAACCTAAGAACTGAAAGCCTACAAATATATACATAAAAAAAATAAAAGCAAAGAAAATAGAAAGAAAAAACTCAACGTGCAATTAAAATGTGCATATTAGCATTTGCCTGATGAAGGTCCAAAACCTCCCTCGATAGCCTATATTTAATTGGAAGTTGAAGCTTCTGATTATTATTATTTTTTTTAAAGGGCATGATAAACAACATCTGAAATACTGATTTGTCATGGGGAAGAAAAAAAAAAAAAGCTTCAGCGCTGCAGCTTTTAATAAAGCCTAAGCTGAAACATGGACTGTCAAAAACCCTAAATCAAACACGCCCCACGGCTGCAAAGCAGCAGCAGAGGAAACAGTTTACACAGAGACAGTTTAACAAACACAGACAGACAGATATACACAACAAGTCCCGGGAGCTCGGCAACACATCTGCTCAGAAGGGACACGGACATGTTTGGTGTGTGAAAGAAAACATTATGGTCCCAAAACAGGCAGGAGAGAGAAAACACAACCTGCTGCAGGTGTACACACACACACACACACACACACTCTCACACTCTCACACTCTCACACTCTCACACTCTCACTCGTTTTGTGCATATTGAGGAAGTCGTCAAGTTTGAGAGACCACAACCAAACCTCAGTCCGACCGCATCAAGGGAGAACAGAGAACCATAGCGCGGCGCTGATGAGGAAACTGTGGTTTTCTAGGAAAACAATTTTGCCAGCGAGACTGCGCAAAAATAACGGGTTTTTGGTGAAACTGAGCCTTGCTTGGAGTAGTTAAACACCAATTATGAGGGAAATAATAACTGAAAATGATTCATTGAGGAATCAATGTCTCAGTCTAGACTGATGAACCAAAAGTGATATTAAGTTAAAGTAAAATATTTATTCTTATTAAATGCATTTTGCTTCATGAATATTATTAAGATTGAGAAGATAAAACAACTCAAAACTTAAAACTTTGTCTGTGGAGCCCCAGCATATAAAAGAATAAAGAAAATAGAGTGTTTCATTCCTAGCATTGTGAGGACTCTCTTGTAAGGTTAGGAAGATAGAAACCATTTAGGATAAGAAAAGAAAAGATAGCGACGCCCTCAGGAAGCCAAGGAATCCCTGCATTCCTCAGGTTACCTTTCTGTGACTCGTGCAGCTGCAGTTTTTCCTGGTGGTCCCATCCCATGGCCGATTTGTCCTGCCTGTCAGTTTGCACGCCAAACTTGCCCCCGAACCCCTTCACATAATCTGCACGCACACACACACACACACACACACACACACACACACACACACACACACACACACACACACACACACACACACACACACACACACACACACACACACACACACACACACCATTAAAACCAAAAAAGTCAAGGTTGTTCTAAAAGGGATTATGTTCTTTACTGTGACGTCCACAAATGAAGAGGTAAAATTAGTTGAAAAAAGACATTTAAAGAGGGTGATTGAGTGAGTGAAGGGTGCTCTGGTCTTCCTGCTAACGCTATTCTAAACAGTGATCTGTTAAACACTTGGGTAGTGAAAACATAAATCCTCAGACTTGGCACATCATCTACTGGTTCAAATCGGAACAAACCATGCAGTACTTTTAGCGGCTCTAGGTCACAAATAACAAAAAAATGTAAAGGGGAAAAAAAAAAAAAAAAAAGGAGAAAGAAAGCCAATCCCCAACAACTGCCCTGCGGCGACTGAGCGGGGACTGTGAAAACACGCTAAATTTCTAACTTTCCATTAACCAACAAGGAGGTTAAGCAACAAATTTGACACAGCCGAAACAGAGTGATGAATTTATGTCAGCCGTGTCCACTTTGTCCCTTATTAACATTATTACAATAGAAAAGGGAAGCAGAATAGTGAAGTGAAAGTCATTTCCCTATGTGACTCTGTATCTGAATGCAGTCCATGATTGAGTCATGCGCTGTGTGTAGAACGACAACAGCACCAACCTTTTTGGGACTCGTGTCTCTCCGTTTTGCCCTGGTACTCAAATCCCACCGCGCTCTTGTCCACCTTGTCCGTCTCTACTCCAAACTTGCCACCAAAGCCCTTGGCATAATCTGGTAGTAGCCAGAAGAGGGGGGGAAACAAACACAAAGATGATGTTGTTAGGGTCTAGTCTGTGGCAAAGAGATTTTTAATTCAGACCAGCTGAGAGGGATCCCCATGTAGCCACGTTCCTCTTTTACTGAGGAATATCAATAGGCTTAAATATAAAGTTCTGCCTATAAAATACAAAGAACCATGTACAATACAATAAAAGTGTACTTTTCCAAAGTGATCGTGCCACCTCAAATGAAGTGGGTTGCACGAAAAACATCTGGTTAACCTCAGATTTTTCCATTGACATCACACACCAGTTAATTTTCCAACATCCATGTGAACAGTCGAGGTTAACGGGGAAATTCTGAATGCTACAATTTGAGTACCAGCCAACACTGAGTAGTCATACATCACTTTTACTAAACAGTGCTTTACTTTTATAGAATATAATGACTGACATAATATTTATAATAATAATAACAACAATAGTAATAATAATAATTTAAAAAAATCATAAAATCAAATGTGTTCAATATCTGACAGGTTTGATATCACTATTGGTTTACCGATTGCTGTATTTAGGATATTCACCAGTTCTGATCACTTATTTTAGCCTTGCATCAGACCAATATCTAACGCCACTTTAATTTCGGTCCAGCCCTAAATCGAGAATGAGGTGGTACCAAGAATAGCGCCAATCCATATCAAAAGCAATAAGCATGACATTCAGAGGCCAAGGATGTCTAAATTAAATATATATTAGAAAAAAGTCCAAACAGCAAAGGCTAAAGAATGAAGTGAAAGAGAGCAGGACAAGTTATTACTGCTTATGGTGTGTGTGTGTGTGTGTGTGTGTGTGTGTGTGTGTGTGTGTGTTTGTGTGTGTGTGTGTGTGTGTGTGTGTGTGTGTGTGTACGCTCCAGGTTGGACGTACGACGCCCCACAAACCTTTCTGGGAATCATGTTTCTCAGTTTTTCCCTGGTAATCGAAGCCCATCGCACTCTGGTCCACGCGATCCGCCTGCACGCCATATCTGCCTCCAAACCCAGTGGAGTAGTCTACACAGCAGAGCAGGGGGTCAAGGGTCAGAGGTCAGGTTGGAGTGGGTCTGCTGGGTCACAGAGGAGCCCAATTCAAAATTGAGCAGAATACTTGTCAGAACCAGTACTGAACTAAGGGGGCATCTCACAATTAAAAGATCTGCTATAGAAATGAATTAAAATGTAAAATTATGAAAAAAAATTTGGACTGAGTGGGAATTGGGCATGCTAGATAAAAGAGAGGCGGGGGGGTGTAGCTGATAAGACAGCGGAAGCTGGGAGGGTGGTGCGGAGTGGCACTGCATCAACATCTTCCTTACCGAGGACAATAGAAACACAAAGGTCTAGATTAAAGGTTAAAAAATAATAATAATAAACGCCTTCCTCTGAATGATCTTTGGTGGGCAGTGTGGCAGAGCAGAGGTCAAGCAGCATAGCAGGTAATTCATTTTTTGCCCCCGGAGGACGAGGCTACTGAATTATCTTTTTTGGCGTTGGTAGTCCATGTATTTGGACGTCATATAAACAAAAGAGTGGAAAGGAATATAAAGGAAAGCAGAAAGGAGTACGCAGCAGCTATGTACGCTCTGTGCACAAAATGTCCACACAAAGGTAAATAACTGTGCATAATAGAGACGTCATCAACATGCGACACGCCCACTCCCTTGCTGTGAATTCTCCGGACATCATCACCTGCTCCGTTTACACATACCGCTCAATCAGACATTACGCAGACTTTGTACTAGCGTGCTGGCTGGGTAAATTCCGGGTAATGTCCAGTCCAAATGATTCATTAGTTCACACATAGAGCTCCTCCGGGTAATGTCCGGATAATTTCAGGGTTGCAGTGCATGTGTGAAAGCGGGATTAGTTTGTCTTTCCTCACAAAACATTAAAAAAAAAAAAATAAATGCTCCTTAGAAATGGTCAATCTAGGCATTTTGCAAGCTACAGGGTACGGTCAACTTCAATGAGCGAGGCACTTCTTGGGACTTACACGTGAGAGAAAAAAAAAACAAAAAAAAACCCACATGAATTAACATTAAATAATTGAGGTGGCATAAAATAATCTTAAAAGAAGAACATATACCTTTCTGCGACGCGTGTTTTTCTGTCTTCCCGGTGTACTCGAACCCAACGGCAGACTGGAAATGACATTAAATGATGGCAAATATGTAATACAAAGACGATATACAGTCAGCAGTCATTTGTTGGACCACAATGCATTACCCCTTTAGATCCACGGTGAACTGCATGTATCTGATTTATCGACTGTTATATAAAAATGTCCCACTGGGGCTTCAAACTCCACCATTGGCCAAAGAGGCGGCCCAAGCTTATATAATTTCACTATGATGGTGATTAATCTCTCTTTCAGATCATTAGGGGGAAAAAAACAACAACAAAAAAAAAAACAACGATCAAAAAACAATGTTTAAAATCAAGACTGGAGCAAAACTTACCTGGTCGACGCGGTCAGCCTGCACGCCAAACTTCCCTCCAAAGCCTTTCGAGGTGTCAGTCTGGGAGCAGTGCTTGGACAGCTTGCTCTGGTACTCGTGACCCACGGCAGACTGTCAGGGGCACAGGAGCAGCAAGAGGAGAGGAATTTAAAAGATCTATCAGACAAAAACCTGCACACGAGAGCACGGGTGAAGGGAGGTTAAAGGAGATATTCACATTCCGCAACACAAGGACAGCACGGCAAGTGGAAGGACCGCTGACACCTGACTCATCACAGCTGCGCACAAGTGCCCCAGCGTGAGGCGACGACAGCACCCGGCCGTCACATTCACGCTTCTGTGAGCGCACAGTGGGTGGAGAGAGCTGGCAGAGAAGAGTGTGTCGAGTGTGAAATGTCCACTACTGGCTCACCTTGTTCACACAATCACACCCCACACTGAAGGTGGAGGTACACTTAAAAAGAAGTAGAAGTTTTGGACCAAAAAGACACCTTCTGGGTTCTGTGATCTGGGTTCTTGCGGTGTTCTCTGCGCAAGCCACAGAGGCCAACTTTTCCTTTGGTCTTTCTCTCGTTCTGAGAGCTCCCATTGTAGTGATTGGTCCAAATGCCGTTGCGTCATGGCAGGGGACGGACTTCAACCTTCCTTTACGGGTCATTCAACCTCTTCCTTTCCCCTGGTCAACAAGCTTGTTTTTTTTCCCGCCGGAGCCGCAACAATCGAAGCAAGTTATATATGTACTGTATCTCCTCCAATTTAAACCGGTACTCAAAATAAAAAAACGAATCTGACCGTAAACAAAACTGAATCTGATCTGTGTGTGTGTCTGTGTGTATTTTCTCCTCCAGCGCTGCGCCACGCTCCGAGCAGACCGCGCATCCCATGCGGTTCCTGTGCTGGTTTTACTGTGTTTTTATTTTAGATCTAATGTTTTTTAGTTTCTACTTGTATGACAAGGATATTTTAAACCAAGGGAGGTTCCGCCTTGGATCTCTGGTCCACTGCGCCTCCCAGCCATTCCTGTGTCTCTTAAATAAAAAATAATGCAACTCTATTTTAGTATAAGGTAAATAAAAGCCCTGGTCACTAATTGAGGAAATACAGGTACGGTCAATAAATTACACTGAGTCCGAACACTACCAAAATTGTTCCCAAATCAATTTCAGGTCGTTAATTTAAACAACACTAGAAACAAACGCATGGAACTTGTAGAATATGCGATTGTAGCCTGTGTGCACCACCTTTATCTTGAACAGTGCCATTAAGGGTTTAAATGTTTCACAAAGAAACCAGAATACCTGACAGTTCTTTCCAAGCAGTACGGTGGATAAACATGAAATCAATAAATTGAAATCTGTCAGAAGAAACATCTGACCATCATCATCTGAGTTGCAACAGTAACTGTCTCTTACATTGTAACCCATATACATAAGAATCCTGCCAGGGAGATTAAGGCGAGCAAAAAGGTTTTGAATGCGCATTTGAAAGAGGACATATTGTTTTGTGTCTTGCAGCAGTCACTGGCCTGCTAAAAAA
Source organism: Zeus faber (assembly GCF_960531495.2). Classification (NCBI taxonomy): domain Eukaryota; kingdom Metazoa; phylum Chordata; class Actinopteri; order Zeiformes; family Zeidae; genus Zeus; species Zeus faber. The sequence goes on along the minus strand of NC_137190.1, from coordinate 23,938,238 downwards.
AAAAGCTGTTTCAATTGACCAGCAAGTTGAGATAAGTGGCTTTCGGAGCAAACTGGGTCCTACTGTATTCCAGATAGACATAGATTACTGAATACTAAGGGCATGAAAAAGCAAATGTAATGAGATCAGACACGTTTCATTTTGCCCCAGTCGGTAGATTCCTCTGTGGCAAACCCGAACGCACACAGAGAGATAATGCCTCAGAGCAACAAGCACAGAGGAATAGAGGATACGGAAAGCATTAGGACATACACCAATCAGCCATAACATTAAAACCACCACTTAATTAACACTAAAACTGTGTAGGTACCCCTCTTGCCACCAAAACAGCTCTGACCCGTGGAGGCATGGACTCCACAAGACCTCTGAAGGTGTCGTGTGGTATCTGGCACCAAGACGTTAGCAGCAGATCCTTTAAGTCCTGTAGGTTGTGAGGTGGGGCCCCCATGGATCAGGCTTGTTGTTCCAACACATCCCACAGATGCTCGATCGGACTCTAACCCCACCCATCCACATGATGTAGAAGAAACCGTGATTCATCAGACCAGGCCACCTTCTTCCATTGCTCCAAGGTCCAGTTCTGATGCTTATGTGCCCATTGTAGGCGCTTTTGGCTGTCAGCATGGGCACTCTGACCGATCTGCAGCTACGCAACTCCATACACAGCAAGCTGTGATGCACTGTGTGTTCTGACACCTTTCTATCATAGCCAGCATTAACTTTTTCAGCATTTTTTTCTACAGAAGCTCTTCTGTGCTACCGATCAGTGAGCACAGAGCCCGATCAGGCAGAATGGTTCGCAAAACACACATATATTGGCAATCGCCAGTTGTTTGGACATATCCCCAAACCCTAGTGAGCTACAAGCCCAATATATATCTGTAACTGGACACGCCACTGTTTCACCACATTCATACTGAACTGACCATTCTTTTTGTGGGAACACACCAAATAAATGACTTGCATGAATATCAAACCATAATAACTTATCTAGTGTCCGAACCCATTATCATTATTCTACAGACAAACTATTCATTTGAGCAGTACAATCAAGAGTTTGCTGTGATGCTGTCACGTCATTGTTGTCCAAGGCTGTGAATCAAGCCTCATTACACCAGCATCAAAGAATTAATAATTCAAACAAAATACATCTTGACCCCATTTATACACAGCAGGGAATTTTCGGGGATCAACAGGTTGTATATAATGTCAAAAGCATCTGCAGCGTGCCGATTTTCATCGTGTGGCAAGATTTACATTAGATTACATTATTTAGCAAACACTAAATGACAATGTGTCATCACAGGACACTTGAACTGTCATGTCAATTGTACAGAAACAAAGCTTTAGAATACCAAGTATTAAAACCTATTTACCTTGTCCATGCGATCTTGCTGCACTCCAAATTTGCCCCCGTATCCATGCGAAGCCTTGGGCATGTTGCTTAGCTCCTTCTGCTTCAAGGAGATGTGTTCTGTCGATACGTTCTCACGCAGCTTGTGGATACTAGCCAAGGCAAGAGAAGTCAAGAGACATCGTCGGTATTTGGGGGAAATATGGCAAATTTTGACCAAATATCTTGTACTATTTCAGTTGGTCTACTGCACCAGTAATTAAAATGATGGCAGCAATCAATACTGTTTATGAGATACTACTTTTGTGTGGAAGTGAATGACAGCAAATGTGTCAGTAGTAGGGAACCATTTCACAACAAAGCACATGAAAAGGTAAGTTTCTATATATGTGAAATGATAAGTTAGGTTACTGAAACTATTGTCAAGCTGACAGTCATGCAGAATCACATTGATCATAACATCTGCTTTCATTGGAAGCTAAATCATAGCAAATGCTTTGAATAGGCAGTATTGTACAAAGTTTACATAAAAATAACTTCAGAATTGGCTATTTTAAGGACTGCAGAAGGTTGTATAGATTTTTAATTTGTCATCATCATGGATATGCAGAAAGCAACACTTCACATTGTAAACACATTTTTCAGCCAATCCTCATATCCGTACTTTATGTGCTCCTGATGTCCGGAACCAGCCACCGTCTTGGCCCCCCAGCGCTGCTCCTTCTCCGTCACATCATTCTGGAAAATCACCATTAAAAAAGTGAGACCAGTTTCGGCTAACACAGAAAGAAAATGGCTGCCGTTGCAGCAAGAGAGCGGTATGTGTGTGGGATAATTAGTGAAAGGATGAGGCGGTCAACTCATCTACCTCAAAGTCAGGGTCCGTCTCCCAGTCGTCTCCTCCTTCATCTACAGCCACCTTGACGGACTGTCCCGCAGCTGCTTTCCACATCGTGAGCGATGCTATAATAAACCACACACTGTCGCCCAGAAAACTATCAGATTGAAAACAGTCAGTAAATGACTGTCCAATATGATTCAACTTCAATTCCACTTAATGACTTTTCTCAGTGCTCATTTCCTGGTTCAGGGTGAATGCCCCCATAATGGCAACAGCTGAGTAATACACTTTGAAACTCCCAATGTTTGTTCAGTTTGAAAATAGTGCTGAACAAGTTGCCTCGGAGCAGTTCTCTGAAACCAGAATGCACTGTCATCTCTGGTTAGTTGGCTGATTTTGGACAACCTCCAGCGTTTGAGACTTTCTAGAACAGGACCTCTGTGTACTAGACGGATTCCTGACTCAGCACAATCAACATCTGTGTGCAATTGCAGGATGCAGGATACGTGGCTTCATTCATTTTGGGACAAGGGAATGTCTAAACACAGGGTGGTAAGGCAAGTGCCGGCAAGTCCGACTTTATCCTCAACAACACAGCCACACCCACTCCGGATTGGTGATCCCATCCAACGCCGCCGAGGTGGCAGTAATTCGGTACAACAACAGGGCAACGGGGGATTCAAAAATAAAAATTAAAAGGCCAGTTCTCTATTTACAAAAGCGATAAACCTTATCCTATGCTCAAGGTCTGCTGGAAAGATCATTTCCGCGTTGTGCAAGGTGTAAACGTGTCTTTAAGGTAAGACTGGAACACGGACGTCGTGCACGCCGTCGCCCGGATCGAAAATCTGGTCCATGTGTGATTACATTCTTGTGGGGAATTGCATTTATTGTAGGGGAAAAAAATGTTTGTCCAATGTATCGCAATCAGGAAAATTGTGTTGTGCTATTTTTGCCATTTTAAAGAGGAAAAAAAACAAATGCACACACACACACACACGCATACATAAAAATCAGAAAAAGTAAATGCATTCTTAAAGAGCAGATACTTGAAGACACAATGCAATTAAGTCGTATCAACAATGAAATCGACATAAGGGGTAGTAATAATATATCAAAACGCCCAGCCCGTCACGCCGTCCCCTACTGTACCGAAGCAAAGTGAATTCGACTTCATTATAAGGCAGCCGCGCCACCGTGTGAAGACACCAAAGCTGCCCCACCTAGCTGCCTTCCCATTTCAATGGTTTATCACCGGAGCATTGTACGACGTCCGCATCTTCCAAAACGCGTTTCTAATTGTGCTGTGCTGACATCTAATGAGCTTTTATTGCATCCGTGTGTTTTAGTAGTGAACATTGTGAGTGTGTGTGTGTGTGGTATTTCCTGCTCCACTTAAGCTAGGTGGGTTGACTGGAATCAGGACCCATTGACAAAGCGTGAACGCCACAGCGCGACGAGGGGCTAGAGGGGCAACCGCGTTTGCCGTGGAAAAAAAACCGAGGCGCACACTCACCGAGGGACGCAGAATGAGGCCGGAATCAGCGCGGAAAACTCGTAAGGAAAATCCCTCCTCGACGCCGCAGAACTCGACGGGGAAAAGTGGCGTCGGTTCCTACGGGCACGGCTTGGCTCCACTTCCGGCTCTCCCGCTTCCTGCTTGGAGTGACGTCGCGTAGGAAGGGGGAAGTTTTTTTTGGTTTTATTTTAATCACTTAACGAGAGAGACGGTCGAAGTGCAAACCGAATTTTCTCATGTCATCACGTACATGTATTTTTTTTTTTTATAATATAGTATAATTTTAAATAAATATCATATATCTAACAACAAGTGAAGTATAAAATCAGTGTTGCTGCGTTCCATTGAAACTTGGAATTCGGTCATTCGGGTGCCGGTAACGCCTCCGCACGGGAAAGCCAGATGTTGTGTGTGTGTGTGTGTCTTTTTTTTTTTTTTTTTTTAAGCAAGCTCGTGTTTTCTACAAGCATATACACAGGGGCTAAAAGCATCCGATTATTTTAAAGCGAAGTTAGAAGTGTTAAAAAAAGAAAACATCGATTGACCCCGAAATTAAAGTTACATTTTCCCGGTTTCCACTTAAGGAGAACGCAGCATGATTGCCTCAGTCTTTAATTTCTCTCACGCCAAGTGATTCGTTCTGATTGAATTATTTCTCATATAAAACGAAAACTTAAAATGTTGCATTATGCCTATTCCTATGTTCGCGTGTAACATTAGTTGTTCATAATTACTGTTTTTTTTAGTGTTGAATACATTGATATTTCGTATACTATGGATATTTGACGAAGGGGTGTGGTTCTCCCACTGAAAAGGTTGATCACCCAGAATTGTTTTTTGGGGTGACTTTTGATCGGTGGTTCATCCTGTTTTGATTCCAGCAAAGGGGAAAATATTAAAACATTGTAAAGATGTCAAAGCAATACTACAAAATACGTAGTTTTGCTGATGCTCTGTGAGTTGCTGTTCACTGAAATGTGTGTGTGTTGTTGTTGTTGATGAGAAAACAATGGCGGGATGGTTTAATGTGAATAGCAGTCATCTATTTTACAGATCAAGCATTCAGGACGGGGACCACGACAGTATCAATACGATATCCTCACAAGTGTTACAGCAAAGGCAGGAGATGCGTGGCAACAGAAACACTTGGTCTTTTTATTGGCAGTGGAAAATAAGTTTCAGTATTTTATTGAAGTAAGCAATAAATAATACTGTGATAAAAATAGTTCATAAGTATTCCGACTGTACAGCATTGTTACAAGGAGAGGTTTCAATGAGGAAAGGAAAAAAAAACAAAAAAAACCACTAAAAATAACAGCAATATGATTTGCATTGTGCATAAATGGCTAAAATCACAGGAACAGACAAAAAGATAACATTAATCTATGCAGTTAGATGTGCGAAGAGTGAGTCTTCGGTTCCAGGTCGTAATAATAAAAAAAAAATAAAAGGAAAAAAAAAGAAATAAAAAGAAAAAAACAATAATCAATGGTGGAACCTGTGTTTTGAGTGCAGGCAAGTCAAAAACAGACTCACTGCGTCGCCACACTCGAGTGGAACAAAACCGTGGCTTTGCGTCTAAAAATGAACCTGTGACAAAACACGCACACGCACACACACACACACACACACACACACGCACAAAGTGAATGATGAGTAATAATAAATAACAGGACATTAAGGAGTTAAGTAACAATAAGGCTTGATATGAAGTCTTTGTAAAAAGTGTTTTTCCTTTAAAATAAACAAAACAAAACAAAAAAAAGTCTGTGGGTGGATCGCACCGCTCTGAGGGGGTTCTAGTCATCGCGGGGGATCGACTGAGGCCGCAGTGAAGTTGGTCCAACAAAGGGAGGCCGCGCGCTTCCAGCTCGCCCGTGCGTCTGAGGTACTTCCCGCACGACGGAGCCTTCCGCTGTGATCTCCAGAGGTGAGGAGAGAGAGGGGGGGGGGGAGGCTTTCCACATGCAAGCTCGGCGAGGAGAACCTGGAATTCAGTTTTTTCACTTGCATCCGAAAGAAGCTCTCTTTCTTTCGTTCTTTTTTTCTTTTTATGTTGCTACCGTTATATGGCTTTTCTTTTATTCAAGAGTTTTATTTTGGTATCGCAGATATGGAAAAAAAAAAAAAAAAAAAAAAGAGGCAAGGAAAGGAAAATAAGTCTGCTTCACATGACATCTGTTGTCAGCTGTCCAGAGACGGATCAACAAAGTGTTTTGTCAAACAGTCAGTCTAACATCTCCAGCAATTCATCAGATATTCACACGTCCGTTGACCTACAATCCACATTTACATATATAGGTATTTAGCTAAAAATTACAACAGTTAAAAAGGGTAAAGGCTATAGAATTAATTTATAATCACATATCAAAAAGTCACTGAAGCATAAATCCAACGATTAGAGTTCAAATCAAAGGAAAGACGGAAAGGGGACGAAACAAACATATCTGGTCAATAGGGTCAGGATTATAAAAAAAGATTACATAAAATGTCTATTGATAGAAATATACAAACCCCAGATAGTTAAAACATTCAGTTACATCTGAGAGCGAGAGGGAAGCTTAATAAGAGCACAGAAGGGACATGGATTCAAAATGGGGCTGATTAAGGGGAATTGAGGCAAAAAAAAAAAAAAAAAGATAACAGTTCTAAAAATCAATTAAAATCTTCCCCTCCCATTGAGATAAATATTATATGAAACGTAGACCAATCTAGGATGTGTCCTCTTGGGATACTGAGCTCAGAGACCGTACAACCGGGGTCATTCCTCTGTAATGACTTTCCAAAGAAATAATAATAATAATAATAATAGCAACGTCCTTGCAGGTCATATCAGTTCATCATCCTGGTTTTGAAGGCAGGGAACTCGCCCTCATCTTCAGACCAGCGGCTACCTATAGAAATAATGAGGATAAACTGAAAAAAAGACGGAGAGAGAGAGAGAGAGAAAGAGAGACAGACAGAGAAATGGACACACAGGAGAAGCGGGACAGAAGCAACAGAGGAGGAAGAGAGGAAGGAAAGGAAAGCATAGACGTGCGTTAATAAAGCTGAGAACTGAAATGAGAGGAAGCCGCCTCCCGTCTGGAAAGAGAGAAAGCTGCGTCCATTTGTTGCGATGAAGAGCGCAACGTCTGCGTGCGGCCTTACCGTTGCGATGGGCTGTGTGTTAACAGGAGTAGGTCCTGACTGTGGCAGTGTCCAGCCTCTGTATAGACTGGCTTCCTGCGTTTCCACGCCGACGAGGTCACATGCAAAGACATGCCGTTAGTTGTGCGCACACACACGCGCGCGCACACACACACACACGCACACACACACGCACACACACACGCACACACACACACGCACACACACACACACGCACACACACACACACAGCAGAGCAAAGCCATTGGAGAGAATTCAGTGAAACATGAAGATTAAAAGAGGGTTTTCTAGTCGCGTGAGGAGCAGCAACGACGACGTTTACACACACACTTAAGAGCGCACACACACAGACATTAGTGCAAATAGCAGCTGTGCGTCGTTTCAACGGCTGCCTACCGTCCATGGGGCTCCGCTTTGGCTGCATAGAGGGCGACGCCGCACTGTTGTTGGTCACTCGGAAGTTGGCGGGAAGGGTATCCGACGACCCCAAGGACACACCCCGCATATCTTTGGGCCGGAATTTCTTCCTCCATGACGGGGCGCGACGGAAGTTCTTGTCATCGTCCTTGGGGAAGGAAAGGAAGAATATATTTGTTTTGAGAAGGTTTTTTGGGGTTTTTTTTTCCCCTCGTGTGTGTTTAGAACGGCTGGTATCAATATAAGTCTGGTCACCTCTTCCAGTCGTCTCTCGGTGCCCATGGCGAGCAGGCCGTTGTATTCATGTTCCAGAGTGGCTCTCGCCTGAAGGCCGGGAGACGGACGGGGAGCATAGGAGAGGAAGGGATGAGGAGAGGGAGAAAAGAAAAAGAAAATAAAACAATTTTAATCCCCACAACCTCTACCGGTCATGTTTTCACAGAGCTGTTGGTTGTTGAGCACCACTTTGAAGTCATTCTCGCGAAGCTGATAAGAGATAAACTGTTTCAACGTGAGATAAGAGCTCAGTCCCTTGTCAACATCACAAGGATTACAATCGGCCTCAGGGTTCTCCACACAGTCCCCTCAGAGGCCGTACGCACCGCTTCATTTTAGCTGGACCAGGGCTAAACTAAGAAGCCAAATGGGTGCTGGGTATGTTCCGTTTCCTTTCTGCAATGGGTCCTCTCGCCCTGAGCGATAGAGTACTGAAGTAATACACAGAACCGGTGCCACTCCAGAAGTAGCCGTGAGTGGTTAATCTTTGTAGCACTGGCGACCCTTCAAAGTCAACTCCTCTGAACATTCCAAGCTGCTAATCACATCCGAAGTCGTCCTCCGAGAGCAACCGTTGCCTCTCTTGACATCACACCATCTTGAAATACTTTTGACAGGAAGCTCTGGTATTTGTGAAGCGACTGCCTCGTGCTTGACTCCGTCCCCCCAAAAACTGAGCACCTGTTGTGCATCTTGAAAATAGGGTTCTGTTTCATTATGGTGGTAGGTTCACTATCATTCATAGTACCTTTCCGATGAATACATTTTTCGATCTTGTATTTACATATCGACGACAAAAAACAAGTGCAGCATAGTTGGATCACGCTGAAATCAAATGTTTGTCAGATGGAGCCGAGTATTTTCATATGAACAATAACGTAATCGTTAAAGCAAAAAATATTGTATTTGATCCATCGGTCAGAATTAGAATCCGTGGATATCTTGGCGTGCACGGGAGTGAGTACCTGCGTGTTTTGGGTGGGGATCTGCAGCAGCAGTGCCAGCGTGTTGTGGTCGAAGGTCTCGTCCAGTGCCAGCAGCGCCCCGTGCACGCCGCTCTCGTAGAGGTTGCTGCTGTACTCCTTCAGCCCGATGGCCTGCACCCAGAAGATGACGCGCTCGTTGCTCCACACCAGCACGTCTGAAACCACATCAACGCCTTCAGCTTCACTCACTTCCGGCAGAACATGTACGCGTGTCTCTCCTGGGCGTCCCGAGGAGGCCGCGTTTTCCCCCGCTCGGTCCGGGCGCAATGTTTGCAGCACCGTGGGGGCGCTCTCACTTCATCAAGCATCGTCATCCTACTGCCGTTACAAAATAATAAATACGCGGGGAAAACAGATTTGTGGACAGAAAGACAAGAAGGGAAAGAAAGAGATGACGAGGAGAGCGTGGCGATGGAAGGGGGAAGCCACGTGCGGTTACCTTGGAGGTTGAGCTGCGCCTCCTCCCTCTTCCTCTCCAGCTCTTTCCGGTCGTAGTTGAGCCTCCGCAGAGCCATCACCCCACACTGGAAGCTGTTCCTGTTCCACAAACACATAAACAACACAGAGAATGAAGTAGTATGAAGTAGGTTGTTGTTGATTCACTCTGAAACGTTTTTCATCATTTTCCATAACGTTTCACAGATAAGACCCCAATTTGGAGGAAGTTGTAAATACCACATTAAAACTTTTGGCAAGATTACTGACATTTTATTTGATCCAAACAAATTTGTGTAGAATACTACTACTTCCTATTTTAGTGTGTGTTTGCTTTGCACAATGTCTCCCGTGCCCAGCAGCGTGTTACCTGTGGAAGCTGTCCACCATTTTGAGCTGTCCCCGCAGGTCCTTCTTGGTGAGGTGGTCCAGCATACGGGCGTCCACCAGGGACTCCATGAAGTAGGAGCGGTACTGCGGCAGGCCGAGGCTGGGAAGCCACTCGTTGCCGATCCACTCGTGGTTCATGTCGCCGTACGCCAGTGTCTGACATCAAAAGGGAAATTGATCAACAAGTTTGCATTTGTGTGTGTGTGTGTGTGTGTACATAAAAAGAAAACGAGTTGAGTATATAAGGGGGAGTCCTATTTTTTACTTACTAATTGATTTAGTTTAAGGAATTGCCAATGCACCGTTTCTAGAAAAGGAACCCTATTGCTAAAGACCGCTGCACACATCGGTGTTTCTGTAAGGGATGGATTGTCCAGAGATAAAGGGAAGACTACGGATGGGAATCATCAGGCAGCCCCCAATTCCATAATTCAAAACCTTGTAGCTGACTGATGTATTGTGATTCTGTAAAAGACGTTTATGGTACTATAAGGAACATATTACCTGTAGCTTTCTTACCTGTTAGGTTTTCAGAGGAAAAAATATATGTATTTGGGGTTTAGAGTTGAATACGGATTGGGATTCGGGATGCAGGAATTAAAAACGCAAAACAGAGGTCCAGCACAAATCTAGGGAAGCTCAGTTTTTAAGCTAAATACTGACGAGAAGTGAGGACCCATACATTTACAATAAATGCCATAGAGAAGCCTCATTGCGGTGTTTCCAAATCAAATGAGAATGAAAGACACTTTTAAAGAAGTGAGAAAGGCGGCGTTTAAGAGGAAGGTGAGGGTTAGAGAGAGGACAAGGTGGGGGTGTCGGGGTTTAAGTGCAAACCTGGGCCCAGCTGCCCTCGTCATCCTCCTGGTGTTAGCATGTTTAGCGTGAGCATGGTGAGGAGAGAAGAGACGCGGTGAGTTAGTGATGCAGCAGTGAGGGGTTAAGGCAGCTCCAACATGCAAGCCATAAATCCTACGACTGAGGGGCGTTACTGGAAAACACACCCCAAGCTGGAAAGACACTATGACCGCAGTGCACCGTGATGTGTACACTGCATCTTGACAATGTGTGTTTACATAGTAACAATCAAGTGAAGGTGTTAAAATTATGATATTTTCCCTTTCTGCTCAAAGTGGAAATCCATAAGATTGGCGGTGGATTACACTACTAGTCCCAGAGTTCCATCCAAAATTGCAACATTTTTTTAATGTCCAGGTTTAACCGGTTTGAGGTTTACTTTATTTTATTCTCGTTAATCAATTGATTATTATTTTTATTTTATTTTTTTGTCACTTGAGGCAGTGGGGAAATTTGTATCCAAGGGTACTTTTCTGTGAATGTTCATCTATATCGACAGTTTACCGACCACAACTGGTTACGCTGCTTTAGTGGCTGCCTTTTCACTTCATGCGTTCTTCCTGGGAAAGGTGCACTCTGCCACCAACAACGGAAACAGCAGAGGAGCACATATGTCGAGCAAATACAAGTGCCAGCTTAATAAAGTACCAAATATTGGACTACAATTAGATTTTTTTAAATTAAATAATCTTATGGATAACCACTTTAAGAAAAACAATATTTAGGCCCATTCAAACACCAATGTTCTCTGAAGTTAGTTTGGAATGTAATTATTTTGACTTAGTGTACATTCAGTGTACTTCATATAGCAGGACATTCTACCAGATCTATCACACTATTGCTATAAAGCTACACATATACAACATAACACACAAGACACATACAACTAGGAAGCAAGTGGTCTAACTAGAGACAACGTAACTAATCACCAACTAAATCACCAGCTATCTATCTATCCATCCATGAAAATGGATGGATGGATAATCCCAAACTAGCAGAACTAAAATAAGGCATCGTTCCAAGCTGCCTTGTGTGTCGCTCCCCAGCCACTCACAGCCAGTCTTCCTTTTAAATCCGTGCAATGACACTTCAGATTCAATTTAAGACCTTCAAGGCCCCAATTTTATGAGAAGGCCTGTTAGCTGGCTGCAATGGAGAGCCTGTGAAGCCAACTCAGAACGCAGCCCCTAAAATCACAGCGCGGCGCCCGGCCGGTCCGGCGGCGAGCCGTTCGAGACTAACCGTGGGGGGTGTCGCCGCCAAAGTCTCCATCTCTTCGTGTGTGACCCAAACATTCCCCGTGGACTGATCATGTGAGAACCCCAACCAATCACAAGTAAGAGAAGCGTGTAAAGCATGTAGAGATTGAGAGAGAAAAGGGAAGGAGACCAAGAAGCATGTAATCATTTAGAGTTGGTTATATTAAGATATCACAAAAAAATAAACAACAACCTTAAAATAAACCTAAAAAAAAACCATTCAGAACAGAAAATTATGACGATACCATTCCATTGTATTAGTAAGTGTTAAGTGTTTGTGTGATTTAAGTGTTAGCTCCCGTCACAGCAGTGATGCCCAAGAAGGCAGGAAAGGTTAGTCGGAGAGACCTTGGACCAATCAGTGAGAATTTAATATGGATTGTTGTCTCATTCGGACATACTGCTTGTATTCCCTGTGTGTGTGTATACAGGCGGCGTTGTTTGTGTACCGTTCTGGAGGTGGGTGGGGCCGAGGGGCTAGTGAGAGACATGATTTCCTGGATGGCCAGGCGCAGTTTGAGACGGTGCAGCGGGTTGCTGATCCCAATCTCCCGCTGGATCTCTGTGTCCGATAGCGCCGACATGATGGCACCGCTCTTCACATTGGCTCGGCACGCCGCCACATACCAGGCGGGCATGCCCACCCACAGCTGGCCAGGAGAGGAGGGGGGGGGAGTGAGAGAAGGAAAGAGATATACAGCAAATTATTTTCGGTAGCAGAAAGGGGTTCAGGACCTTTTTAAAAGGAGAGAAGGCAGTGCTGCGTCAGTAGAAAAAATAAAAATAAAAAATAGAATTACCGCGTCACGGTTGTATGCCTCTGCCAAACAGTCAAGTTTCAGTTTACATCCATGTCTGTCCAGACTCATAAGATTATTGTCGCCATTTCAGTATCCGACCAAACGTGAAATATGGTTACAATCTCCCCCTCTGTTCCTGAGTTATGGAGTTGAATAACCACTTGAAATTCTAGTCACTAGTACTAGTCACACACTAGTCACACACTAGTCACTTGAAATAAGTGACCTTGACCTTTGACCACCAAATTCTACCAAGTCAGTTCCTGAATGATGAAATTTCCTCCAGGCGTTCCTGAGATATCGCGTTCACGGGAATGGGACGGACAACCCGAAAACATAACGCCTCGGCACACAGCTGTCGCTAGCACGGGGGCATAGAAAAATATAAATAAATAAAAAGAAATTATGGAGAAATCTTCCAATAGATGACGAGTCTTACCTCCAGCCAGACCACCACGGTGGGGCCGTCCCACTGGGCGAATGGAAGGCCCTGCCTGCGAGCCTCCTCCAGCAGTTCGTGCCTAAAACACAGAACCAAGCACTTGAGCAAATATTCAAACTGCACTAAACTACAGAGACGTACACCTACCCAGAATTTAAGGCGCAGTGAAATTCTCACACACACACACACACACACACACACACACACACACACACACACACACACACACACACACACACACACACACACACACACACACACACACACACAGTGAAAGTACCCTCTGAAACACATACAGATATGAGTCCCCAGAGACGTCAGGGAGACTGACACATGCATTCAATAACAATAATAGAACCAATAGAAATAAAAACGAAAACCCAAAAAGGACAGAAACACAGAGATACCCAGCTGGAAAACCTGAGAATGTCATTGATTAAAAGCAAACATATTCCTAATCCAATCAATGTGCCCATTTTTTGAATAATATATCCAAAAAAGAGGCTTTGCCAAACCAACGGTACTGGGAGCAGAGCCAATTGTGGCAGCGCTTAAGGACAGTCTGGAATGTAATTGAATGGAGTTCTCTGCTTTTAGGATCCTCTTGGAATGAGGGCTTTGCATAGGAAAGTTCTATCTAAGCCACTGGATCAGTAGACCACAGTTAACGCAAGTCTGGCTTCAAAAAATTAAAAAAATGGACAAATAATGAGCATACATTTAGGTAACAGCAGCTTATTGTTTCAGTCAAAGAATGACATATTGGATGTCAAAATAAGTCCCCCAAAAAAGTGTCTTACTGCTGGTTGCAGACTTCAAGGAGGTGTGTCAGGGTCATAAATATTAGTCAATTTTAAATAAGTGGCAATTATTTGAGGTAGTAGGTCTATACTTGGCCACTAGAGGGGGCTGTTTCTCTTCTATTGTCCCGAAATAGCAGCGGGGGATTTTTGTACACAAAATCTGTCTTTGTAGAAGGCCTGACAAACATCACTGCGTTAATAAAAAAAGAATGCAGATGAAGGATAGTTATACATAGGTATTCCGGGGAGGTTTATAAACAGTGGTAGTCTTCATGCCAGGATGCATTATATGCATTTGGGAAACTATGGAGATGATCGACAGCAACACGCACTTAAAACTCGACCGTTGGTTTCATTCTCTCATGCACTTTATTCCCTTTTAAGTCAAGAGTGTCTAACTTTAAGTTCCAGAAGAGAAAACCCAAAGGATATTTTGGAGCTTGGTAATCAAAAAAGCAGGTCAGGCACATTTCTGTTAGTTCCACTCTTCAGTAGAGAGCAGGGCAGACGGAGAGAGGCATGGAGAAGCCATCAGGCATACGGAGGGATAGATATTTGGGATCCTAGGAGTTACTGGTGAAGGCCAAGTGAAGCCAGGTGGGGGAAGATGGCAAGGCAAAGCAGAAGCAACGTGGACCCACTTACCCGGTCTTTGGACTACACATGGAGTGAGCGGGGGAGGGGGGAGGGGTGGGTGACAGAGAGAGGGGGGGGTGGGGTCGGTAAAACAATCAAAGTAAATTTGTGATTTAATGCTGTTTCAAGAGCCATTTAAGCTGAAAGCTATAAATTCAATAACTAAAAATGAAGTTATTTATTTATTTTACATAAACCAAATGAAACAAAAAGCCAGTTCAATCTCTGCAGGAAATGAGCGCGGTGGGAGCTGCTGGGTGTGAAATGGAAGATGTCCGATAACACAGCGTAAGCTGGGTGGTGGCGGGTGAGACTGAGCACTGCAACAGAACAACACTCATAGGCTTGCAGATTTCCCAAACATTGTCAAAAGCAACGGTCTTCGAGGAGGACCCCCGGGGGTCCTTCATCAGGTTCCACGGGGTCCCGTGCACAATGATTACAAGTCAAGCTTCACCATTAATTAATATAATATGTCACCAGTAGAGCATGAACAATAATGACTTGTTTTGACCCTATTTGCACTGCTAACTATCAAACTTTAGGTATGGGAGTTTGTTCTAAATCGTATCTAACAATAAAAGGCCTTTCTCAAAATTAAGCTTCCAGAGACAAAATCTCATCCAACGGCATCTGTAGATTGTGTAACAAACTGAGGGCCCTTGATGTGGGGGAAAAAGGTTAAGAATCACTGATCTAAAGAACTGAGATACTGTATGTGTGTAAGCACCTTGTGTTCTGTCTTTGTGTGTGTGTGTGTGTGTGTGTGTGTGTGTGTGTGTATATATATACACAGGATGTGTAGTACTCATGGGAGTGGGAGGTAGTGGTGTCACGTACTTCTTCTGCAGCTTCCTGTTCTTCTCTGCCGGGCCGCCTAGCGTGCCCATACTGAGGCCATCTTTAGGGGAGCTCTCGGCCTCAGGGGTGCCAGCTGGGAGGGGACAAACAAACAAACAAACAAAGACGGCTGACAGATCTCAGAACAGTGTCTCTAAAAGACATTGACAAAGGTGTTACCCTTTTCTCTCAATAAAGGAACACATACAAAAATGACAAAATACATAAGTACAAGCAGGCCATCATCTATGCATCTATCTGAATGAGTAGCTCCTCGCAGGCCTGCTTGGTAGGGTGTCGGGGGGGAGGTCTGACCTTGGCTTGGGGAGTCCTTGCCGGGGATGCTCGGTCGCCCTTTCTCCTTCTTCCCAAACAGGCGTCCGATGGAGGATTTGATGCTCTTCTTCTTGGCTGCTTTGTTGAGGGAGTCCTGGCTGCTGTTGCTGCTGCTGGGGTTACTGCCCTGGCCGTCAAAGCTGAGAGAGCAGAGAGACAGACCAGAGAGAGAGAGAGAGAGAGAGAGAGAGAGAGAGAGAGAGAGACAGAAAGAAAAAGAGGCAGGCGGGCAGGGAGAGGTGGACAATTGAAGACATGAACCTTCCCAGAGTATATGGACAAACCATGACAAGTTGTCATTGTTGAGTAATCAAACCTTTTTGTTCAGTTAATTTGAAGAATATTTTCTCGAGCAACGGACAAAGCTCAATTTAAGAGGTTAAAAGAAAACTTTGGGGGATTTTTATTTATTTATTCATTTATTTATTTGTTTGTTTGTTTATTTATTTGCCAAAACGGATTTGCAATACAGCAAACGCAACCAAGTTATTTGGCGACCATGATTGCCCCGCGGCAGTCAGCCAAAGCTTTTCTCTCAATACTGGATACATTTAAAAGATTCCGATGGCAAAAGCTCAGGTTGACTCCAAATGATCGAAAAACAAGTAAAAAAATGGAAAATGGAATTTAAACTCTTAAATGGAGCTTTGTCTGTATTTTTGCTCATCATTACCATTATCATTACCATAAGCTACAGTGCTTAATTTAATATTTGTATTTCATTGTAAATCTACACTGTACGTTTATTGAGCTAGTAATAAGTATATCTCAAGTATAGAGTATATACTCTGCATTTACTTTCTGTACCGACTTCACATTTCTGAGTGAGATGTGAATTGACGTTACCCCCGTAAGTCTCTGATGTCCTCGTGGCTGGCAGCGTGTGCTGCTCCCCGGTGGAGGCGCATGGAGCGCGGCGTGGTGGGGGGCGACGTCTCACATCGGATAGTCGCCTTGTCGTCCTGCGCAGACTGGAGGCCACAGAGTGGACAAAGGGGTGAAGGCGTTAGCTGACCACTTTATTCCTGCATCCACAGTGTCATGAAAGTTAAAAAGGAACAGCTTCAACCTTCCGCACACACGCACGCGCGCACGCACACACACACACACACACACACGGACAGTGGAAACTCCCTCAGTTAGTTGTCCGCCTGTCACATAAAGCAACGCACCATTTTGATCTAATCACATCCCATGTCGTGGCCTCACCTCAATTGCCCGTTATCTCTCCTATCATTTTCACAACCTCCCCCTTTGTCTTGAAATCTCAAGAAACTTCATTCAATCATAAAAGGAATTCAGAAAACGAAATCATCTCATAATAAAAAGCTGTTCTAAGCAACGAGCCTGATTTTAAGGAATTCATGACAAGCTGTGCAGAGACTGTGGAATTTAATAAATTAGATCAGATTGAAACATCAGAATAAAGCACAGCCAAAACCTGCTTGTCTCCGGTGGTTTGGGGAAAGAGACTGTTGTCATACTTTGTATTCTAAGAGGAAGTAATAAAGGGATGATAATCTGAACTGTTTTCTAAAAAACAAGGATGAGGCCTCCGATGAGATGATGACAACAGAACTTAGAAAAGACTTAAGATTTGAGAACTGCGGGACCACGTGCTTAGATGATTGAGGGAGGTGAGGGGGACGTGGACGGATGGACACTTCTACACCGGGTGGACAATGGCAAGGCAACCTGCAATGGAGGCGCCCAACGCTGCAGGGGGGGCTTGGGGAGAAAACATTGGATGGAGTCGGAGGGCAGATAGGTAGCAAACAGGGCTAGTGAAAGCAGATCTCTAGATTACCTTCCTGCGGTGCTTGCGCAGGTCGCTAGGCTGAAGCATGGCAAAAAAAAAAGAAGAAGAGAGGAGAAAAGGCGTTAGTGAGATGCAAGACACACTCTTGGATGAACCCGAGGATCCAAGCCATGCGAAAACCACATCAGAGTAAGTCTTAAGAACAAGATATAATTTGTCAAACACGCACACAGCACACACAGCACACACACACCCAATAGAGTAGTAACAGTTTTAGGAGGGGAGGGATCTTCAAGGTTTTCACTGTGCTGTGGGGATGTGCTGTTCTTGAAATAAGGGCTGAAGGAGCAACACAGCTGCTAATAGCACATCCCCCCAAGGATGAAAAAAGGAGAAGAAAAAGCAAATCCACAGTCCTAGAAGATTGTTAAGATATGATGGGTGCAGCCCAGCTCGGAGAAAAAAGAAAACAACTGAAATGCAATCCAAGAAATGCATTCCTCTCCCGGGAATTATGGCAAAAGGTGTTAGCTTGGCATAAATAAAGCCATAAGTGAACTAGAGCCGATCATATCTAACTGAAAGTTGGTTAGATGAAGACAAGAAGCATCTAGCCTTAGACTTGTGTTACTGCTGGGTTACATAGTGGTGAGATAGTTGGCCCAACCATTTTTACAGATCTTTTGCTGATGTGACCTACATTAATGTATGCTGCCAGAAAACGGTGATAGCTGAGTTCAAGAACCAGACATGTTCTTCAGTCATATTTTCCACAGTGCATGGAAAAATGACCCCGCCCCCACCCCCTCCACCCACACACCCACACCCCCATACCTGGCATTGACAAGAGCAAATAAACCATCAGCCTGACACATTTCTATGGGAGTTTGTTCAGCCCCAGGAGTTAAATACCTCACCATTCACTTCCTATCCTCCAATGGCAATGTGAGGCCACTGAGCTGAAGCATGTTACAGCAGATGGAGATCATGGAAATCACCAGCTTTGTATTAAAGTGTGGAAAGTTTTGATTGATTCAATTAAACTTTTCTCAATGTAGCTTACTTAAGTAGGAGTATATTGTTTCAGTTTAACTGAAACGCTACTTTCTCTAAAGGATCTATTTGGCGCTTTTGATTAAAGAAAACAATCATACATCTTAATAATTTAAATAATTAGTTGATTAAATATCCCACTTATCTGAAATGCACAAAGGACCCATAATTGGAGACAAACTGAAAAACAGCTGACTGTAATCCATAAAGAGTAAAGTCGAAGAGAGGGATGGGCTTGTTGAGTCTCTTCAAATGTGGTCGGTTAAGTGTAGCAGGAGTAGACATATCTTGGCAAGTAGGAAGCTCAGTTGAGCCTGGCTGCACCCGACCACATAAGAAGGGGAGAGGAGAAGGGAAGCACTGAGAGCCGGGGATACCTGGAGGAAGTACGGTGTATAGCTATAGATTTTGTGGGGATCAGGGAGGCTAGCGGGAGCGTAGGGCAGGTAAGTTACAGTCTGCTGGGAGAGGGAGCTCTGGATGACGTACGGATCGCAGCAATAGTGCTACAGGGAGCGGGCAGTTACATACAAACACACGATTACACACTCATGTATTTACACCTATTTGTAGGATGTCTATAGGGAGATAGGTAGCTTTATGGAAATCAACATCTTGAATGGGAATCAGCATATATGTGAAGTTTATTATTAATAATAAATAAATAAATAAATAAATAAATAAATAAATAAATAAATAAATAAATAAACAAACAAACAAACAAACAGATATAGAAAAATAGATAAATAATAAAATAAGGCCACTGCCCAAGGATCATAGCCCAGTATAGGTTATTACTAAGTATAAAAAATGTAAAACTATAGCTACGAGCAGGAACTAAAAAGTAATCAGCAAAAATTGATTCAAAGATTGTTGTGTTTTGAAGTTTTTTTAAATGTGTAATAATTTTCTTCGATTATAACACGAATCTAAACGACATATTTGCAAAAGAATAAATAAATAAGACCGAAAAAGCCAACAATGTCAATTCACTTAGTGTCCTATAATGAATAGAAAAAATATATTGTAGGAGTCAGACTTTAAACTAGAGGGCTCAGAGTAACTGAAAGGAGAAAGATGGAGAACAGAGGGCTTTACCAGGGTCATGACGCCCATGCGGTCCATCTCCCTGTTGGGGCTGCGAGGGATGCGTCGAGGGGTGGAGTGACCGGAGCCAGGGGGAGAACCCCCCACGGAGGAGCCCCCCCCCAGGGAAGGGGGGATGGAGCTCATGGAGCGGAAATGGCCTCCTAGACTTTCGCCACTGCCCACTCTGCATTCAATCTCATCCGCTCGCATGACGGTGCTCTCCTTCTCCTCTTGGATCATCCTGTCAAGCAGAGAGAGAGAGAGGATCACATTAATTGAGCAGGTGGATCTGTATACAGTAAAAAGGAATTTGACTCTGGATTGGTGCACTAAGTTCAAGTTCAAGAGATTATTCGTCACATACATACGGTCATACATATATGCAGTGAAATGTCTATCGGAACATAGTAAACAAAGACAATGATCCAATTTGTTTTGAACAAACTGAAAATATGTATGAAGGTTGGGTTTATATACTAAAAAAATAAAATAAAATAAAAAATATATATATATACACACACACACTCTGATACGGTTCAATTCTTTTGTTGTCAATTTCTGAATCCATCTGAAAGTTAGTCATGCAAACATTTTCTGCTGCAGGCATGGACTCCATGGACGCACTTGCCCATTGTAGTCGCTTTTGGCAGTGGACAGGTGTCAGCATGGGCACTCTGACTGGTCTGCAGCTACGCAGCTCCATACGCAGCAAGCTGTGATGCACTGTGTGTTCTGACACCTTTCTATCATAGCCAGCAATAACTTTTTCAACAATTTGTAGTACAGTAGCTCTTCTGTGGGTCTGGGATTGGACCAGACGGCCCCACGCACATCAATGAGCCTTGGGCGCCCATGACCCTGTCGCCGGTTCATCGGTTGTCCTTCCTTGGACCACTTTTGGTCGGTACACCCCACAAGACCTGTCGTTTTGGAGATGCTCTGACCCAGTTGTCTAGCCATCCCAATTTGGTCCTTGTCAAAGTGGCTCAGATCCTTACACTTGCCCATTTTTACTGCTTCCAACACATCAACTTCAAGAACTGACTGTTCACTTGCTGCCTAATATATCCCACCCCTTAACATGCACCATTGGAATGAGTTTATCAAAGTTTCTTATTTCACCTGTCAGTGGTTTTAAGGTTGTGTCTCATCGGTGTATAACACACAGTCCAGTACAGCAAACACAAGGGTATGTATACAACACGGTCCTGTGCATACTGTGCAGAAGATTATGTGTATTGAATATAAATTTGTCAGTACCTGATTTCGTTGTTGATGGCGTCCAGCTGCTCCTGCAGCATTAAGGCCAGGGTCTGTGCATCAGCCTGACCGCCGGGGGAGAGCAGGTCCACCGAGCTGAAGATGGTCTCACGGTCATCCTCCAGGTCCGAGGCCTCCATGTCGCTCTCAAAGGCCTGGGCCACGTTGGCGAGCACGTTGGCCTGCTGAACCCGCTCCCACTCCTGCTCATTCAGAGTCTGCACCTAGGACAACCAAGGGAGGGGGTTAACAGCAGAGAAAGGATAGAGTAGGGAAGAAAGGAGGACAGAGGAGGCAGAGAGCAGTGTGTGACAGGGTAAACACTCAACACTCAACAGCAGTCTATAACACTCGTCATCAATGCACTGTAAAAATCTAGGTGTAAGCAACGTTCACAGTCATGCCCACCACACTGACTTACATGTCGCTGATGTCCAGAGCAGAGGCAAACGGAAAGAGATGGAGAGACAATCAGCAGAAAGCACATTAGAAGAAAGAGTGTGGGGGAGGAAAGGATTTATGACAGGTGGCACAATAAAACATAAACTTAAGTCTTTCAGGCCAGAGTAGGCCATACCATCATCTAAAATTTTAAGTTAAAGAAGGTCAAATGGCCGAGTAAAAAAAACAAAACTAAATGCATTAGTATCTAAGTCAGCAATTATCTAACAGCAAAAAAATGTTGAACTGTGAATGTAAAGTAGGAACGCATATACCAATAAGAATACTAAGTGGAATAAGTAAAATATACTAAATTGTAATTAAATAGGGATGCATGTAAATGCCAAATACAACCCCACCCATTATTATGCAATTTAAAAAGATGGTGCTGATTTTTCAATCTTTAATTTCCTAAGCAGGGCATTCCGAACTGGATGATCGAAGCTGGAATTCAGTGTGGCAAGAGGCCCCTGCATTCATATCTCATGCTAGGTCCAACTCAATTAAAGCAGGGTCGCACAAGTGACAAAATATCTGTCAAGTGCGACTAAACATTTTCATTGGTCGCACAGGTGCGCCTGAAATTTTGCAGGTCTGATAAAAAATTTTTAAAAGTATAAAAATATATTTTTAATTAACACCAACTGGGTATGCAGACACGTGCCATTGAACAAATATTATTAACCTAGCCTATTTTCTTTTGATTATTTTGTCAGCACATAGCAGGATTTTACGCACATCTTGCACATGTGCCGTGCATGTCTGTATTTGTGCGTGTGTGAGAGCGTGCATATCTGTGTGTGTGTGTGTGTGTGTGCGTGTGCGTGTGCGTGCGTGTGAGAGAGACTGCTCCATGTACTCCCACCCACCTTCCTTGCGCGTGAACGAGAGATATCGTGAGCAACATCACAACCTGAAAACATAGCCTAATTCTAAATTAACAGAACTATTTAAGGGTGTAACGATTAAACCATAAGAATCGGAAACCGGTTTTGATGTTAAAGATGCAACTACATCAATACTCGACCCCTGGATCGGTCTAAATGTACCGCGAACCGCTCGAAGGCCCGATTCCTGAAGTTATGAATTGGCTGACTGAAGCTTTGCTGCTAATTCTACTTTGATATAAACTAAGCTGCTGTGGAAGACTCACTAATCTAACGTTACAAGTCATGTTACTTTGAAAAATAATAATTATTTGTTTTGTTTGGAGACACGGGGAACAGTGGACTGAAGACTGCTCCCTCTCCATTACGCAATCCGCCCTGATCCAAGGCGGAGCGGGACAGTCCCTTTAGGTTGGTTGAAAATGTTGGTTTCATACAACAAGAAGCTAACAAAAATAAATAGATCTAAAATAAAAACACAGGAAAACCGGCACGGGAACTGGCACGGGGTGTACAGGGCAGCGCTGTCTGGAGGAGAAAGAAAAACTCCAACCCAATTAGTTAGGAGTTAGGTTTACGTTTTTATTTTCCATACAAGAAGAAACTAGGGAAACTAAATAAATCTTTCTCTAAATCCCTGTTCAGGCTGAACCCTGCGCTGTGTCTCACCGTGCCGTTCAGAGCTTCAACTGATTATGATATTGTAACATTCTAGATGGCAGAAGAAGCCACAGTTGTTGTTATTAAACACACTGTGGTTTATTGCTACCTTCCAGGCGACTGTTTTGGCCATAACCTACGGCGTTCTCTCTCTCTGACTCGTCACCAGATCGCACACTCACATTCCCTCTCCATTTCAGCTCCATGAGACTTGTGAACCACCCGCAATAAAACACATTATGACTGACAATTAACAATACTCCAATGCATCCAGGGTCATAACAATATTAATTGGACTGTCAATGCTGAACTCACCAGGGGTCCAAATGAAAAGCACTGAGACACTCACATAGGCCCCACTGCCTTACTGTACTGTATGTAGCATACTGTACTGCAAGTTACTCTATCACTGCCCTGGGTTGCTGCATACTGCGCTGTATTGTTGTTTTGTTCGGTGTTACTGTGTTGTACTGTTGTATACTGGATCATTGCACACTTCACTGCACACGTCTGTATATAGAAATAACCTATCCCATAAACATAACTCTATTCCCTTTACTTCTATTTTTTACCTCCACTCTGTATTACCTTTTTGATTCTTATTGTATCTATATTATTCTATTCACTAACTGCATTATGTTTTAGGAATCAATTAGTTTCAGATAGAAATTAGGTTAGCTATTGCAAAGTTGCAAAGACATTTCACTGCATACTGTATATGTATGAACGTATGTGTATGTGACAAATAAACCTCTTGAAATTGAATATATATTACTACATCAGAATCACAATATATTAGATATTTTTTATATCTTAATGTCATAAAGTAACAAAAATACTTTTTCCTGTTTTTTTTTCCCAGGATTCCCTGTTTTTTTATGAAATATATCTATTTGAAGGTAAACAATGCCACTTTTATAGAATTGGCTTTTGCTATAATGGAAAATCAATGTCTACATTAAACAAATGTTAAGAACTGTATCAGATTGCAACATATCGTTCCATATTCCAATGTTTGATACCTGAATTGTATCGTAGCCCATGCGTATCCGATCGTCTTAAGGGAGAGATGCACACCCCTAAAACTGCTGATTATTTTTCCGTGAAGAAAAATTTTGCGGTGCTCATTACACCTCTCCCCAGCCCTGAAAGACCCAGCCCAGACATCATCGGCGGAGGTAACTGTTCCATCTGTATCCTCTGTCCCCGATCCTAATCTGCCAAATGTTGACCTGAAAAAATTTGGGTGCGCCTAAATTACATTGATCAGCCACAACATTAAAACCACTGACAGGTGAAGTGAATAACACTGCTCATCTCGTTCCAATGGCACCTGTCAAGAGGTGGGATATATCAGGCAGCAAGTGAACAGTCACTTCTTTAAATTAATGTGTTGGACGCAGAAAAAATGGGCAAGTGTAAGGACCTGAGCAACTTTGACAAGGGCCAAATTGTAATGGCTAGACAACTAGGTCAGAGCATCTCCAAAACTCCAGGTCTTGTGGGGTGTTCCTGGTATGCAGTGGTTAGTACCTACCAAAAGTGGTCCAAGGAAGGACAACCGGTGAACCGGCAATAGGCCCAAGGCTCATTCATGGGAGTGGGGAGGGAAGGCTGGCCCATCTAGTCCGATCCCACAGAAGAGCTACTGTAGCACACATTTCTGAAAAGGTTAATGCTGCTATGATAGAAAGGTGTCAGAACACACAGTGCATCACAGCTTGCTGCGTATGGGGCTGTGTAGCCACAGACTGGTCAGAGACCCCCCCTCCGCTCAGAGCTATTGAGTAACCACTGGCGATCAGATCTCACTTCCCCCTCTACAGTCCCATACAGAGACTTTGTGAGGGGCAGATGCTAAAAAAAAAATTTAAAAAATAAAAAAAAGGCACTTGGACCCCCAGCTGCAGTTCTAGTCATTTTGCCACTCTGGGCAAACTGAGCAACACAGCGGAGCCGCTGTGCGCACATCGCAGGAGCGCCAAGGTTCGAGGTTCATGAGGTGTTCCTCATGAATATATCTTGCCCAGACAGTCCACTACCTCGATGCCCAGTCACGCTTAAAAAAAAAATAAATAAAAAAAAGGAAAACATGCTTGATAACGTGCCGCACGTACCTGCCGCTCCATATGCCGATCTTGTCATTATAATATAGCAATAAATAATATAATCTCATCGAGAAAGATTTACATTTATCTTGTTTTCATAGTTTCCTACTTGTTTGGAAAATGAAAAATGTTAACCTAACTCAGAGAATTGGAGTGGAGTTTTTTAATTTCTCCTCCAGACAGCGGTGCACGCCAACTCCCATGCCTGTCTTTATATTTCAGATCAATGATTTATTTTTGTTTGTTTTCTACATGTATGAAACACAATTGAGTTAAGAGATTGTCCCGCTACGTCTTGTTCCAAAAAAAACCTGTGCGTCTCCCCATTGCTATGGGACTTAAGTAAAAACTGGATGTTTTGTGTAAATATTTTACTTGTAAATAATAAATCTTGCACTTCTGGAACGGGGAGACCACATTTGTCACATTACATTACATTCTTTGGGCGCCCAAATCCCCCACCCGTGCACATGCACACCCCCGTGCACGCGTATATCAGAATTTTGCACGAGCACCCAAGCCAACACCTACCTAAACATCGATGCAGACCAAGTACACTCCTTCATGGTAACGGTATTCTCTGATGGCAGTGGCCTCTTTCAGTAGCATAATGCACCCTGCCACACTGCAAAATTGTTCAGGAATGGTTTGTGGAACATAAAGAGTTCAAGGTGTTGACTTGGCCTCCAAATTCCCCAGATTTCAATCCGATGGAGCATCTGTGGGATGTGTTGGAACAACAAGCCTGATCCATGGGGGCATCACCTGACAACTTACAGGACTTAAAGGATCTGCTGCTAACGTCTTGGTGCCAGATACCACAGGACACCTTCAGAGGTCTTGTGGAGTCCATGCCTCCACGGGTCAGAGCTGTTCTGGTGGCACGAGGGGGAGCTACACAATATTAGGCAGGTGGTTTTAATGTTGTGTATGATAGGTGTAGGTGCTAGTGCACCTAAATGAAAAATGTAGACGCATCACTGCCACCAATGTAAAAAGTTAGTCTGGAGCCCTCTTATAGGTAAAAAAGCAATGCTCGAAAAAGGATTTGATTTACCCTTCTGATTCGTTATAAAGCTCTGTGTTCATTATTCTCCCAGTTTACACATACACTACACAGAGCTCACCTTGGAGGGCTCGTCTCTGAGCGCCGCCACGCGCCCCTTCTGGGGTCGTCTCAGCACCAAAGCACCACCATAGTGGTCAGAGTTGCTGTCCATCATGGAGGAGGCAGACACTGGGTACCTGAAGTCTGGGGTGCTGGAGAGGTGAGACCGCCTGGAATGCAACCGCACGCACACACACACGCACACACACAGTAAGAAAGGGTAAGGGAGGTTTGTGCACTTTGCTGGTTGGTTTGCAGCTTACCCATGAAGCAGGGAATTACTCCGACTCCTGCCCTGTTCGCTTTCTGCTCTCATGGTCTCGATCTGGATCAAGAGCTGCTCCTGGGGGAGAGGAAAGGCGAATTGTTGTCAGGTTAGAAAAATAATTTGGGCATCGTTTAATAGGCAGGTATCAGTGTCATGTGTCAGAGCTCAAGACATTCATTCATCCACACAATATAAGTCCAATTTTCACATGTTGAAATAGTTCATCTCTATACAAAGAACAAAAACAAGACCAAACCACAAACATAACAGAAAGTAAGAGATATCAGTGAAGTGGTATCAGGCTTGGTCCCCTTTCCTACCTTCTCGTGGTGCGACTCCTCAATTAACTTCTTGGTGTGATCCAGTTCTCTGATCAGGGCATTCTGGGGACACAGTAGCAGAAACATCAGAATGGTTTAAAAAGCTGAGATATTCAGGCTGTTGATGTGAGCATAAACCATAGGAAGAAAGCCCCCAGCCTGTAACCCGTCTAGCTGACACCCAGAATGCATTGATATTCAAAAGAAGAGTAACAAAATATACAAGGAACATTAACATAGAGATAAGATTAAGATAATGAAATACGTTTCAAAGTGAGAGAAATTCACTACGATTGGCAACGTAAAATCCAGTGTAAAGCTTTTGACTTTGATTCTCAAAAACAAAAATATTACATTTCTCTAAACATAAACAAGAAACCACTGCATTCATATCTATTTCTCTATCCCTCTATCTCTCTCTTGTTGCAGCAGACATACTGGAGTGGCAGCAGCCATTAATAAAGGAACATAAATACGAGGCCTTAAGCAAGATTAAAAAGGTTAGAATGTGTGTTATGACAGTGTTGCTGCTCGAGGCTGTCTGTTCTCCACCTTGTCCTCCAGGGCGGACATCCTCTCTTTTAGGTGGAGCTGCAGTCTCTCATTAGATTCGGACAGAAGCTTATCCACTGTCTCAGAAAGGCGCTTGTTGTGCTCCTCGTTCATTTTCTCTCGTTGCCGTGCCTACACGTACAGGGAAAGAGATAGGCAAAGACGATTCGGAAAAGGTCAGTGTGTTCATACGGTTTCAAGTACAACGTGACAGCGAACAGGCCTACATTCTGGTTTTCCACTCCCACTTCTCACCCTGATCAGTTCCTGGTTCTTCTCTTCCAGCTGGGCCTCCATCTGCCTCAGCCTCTCCTCCACATTGCCGTGGCGCTCCTCCGCCTGGAGGGAGTCAAGGGCAAAAGTCAAGCCAAACTGTTCAGCTCTTGTGCATCAGAACAGGCTATTCACACACACACACACACACACACACACACACACACACACACACACACACACACACACACACACACACACACACACACACACACACACACACACACACACACACACACACACACACACACACACCCTTCCAAGTCTGAGTACTGTGTCTATCTAGAAGGAATAAAGATGGATATAAAGATACCAGGATCCTGATGAAGGACCCAGCAAGACCAGGTCACATCAAAGCACCAATGGAGGTGAATGGGATGCAGCCTAAGTCATTCAAAAGGATGGGCTTTGTTTCCAGGGACACAAACACCTGCAGACATGGGCTTGTAGCCACCGGCTGAAACACATGCATGTTTTCGGCAGAAATAGTGCAGGAGAGCAAAGCAATGAAACCCAAAGTAAAATAAAAGACCCAAAGATCCCAGAGATCAAAATTGGACATCTGGAACAGACAGTTCCATGTAACGCAGCTACAGGGCCACAGAGTGTGGACCTCCCAGATGGCCATGCTTCAAAGCACCATGAAAGTTGAGCGCCGGTTTGTTGTGCGGTTGCCAATTTCCACAAATAAGTCAAAATTGTGCATATGACTAAAATATTGTGTCATGAAAAAATCACATTCTGTATTCTGTAGCTGATTTAACTATCTACTATAGGTACGATGTATATTTATTAATCTTCTATTTCCGCTCCGTTTTTTGGTGTCTGTTGTTCTTCATAAAAAGTTCTGCCATTTATTGTCCTCTCAGTGAGACATTTGAGGACTGATCATAGAATATTTCGATCACAGTACCAAACAGTTTAGCATTCATTCAGGTTATATTTCTAATTTTGACATCACCACTGTGTGTCAAAGCCAATGAAAACGTAGCCTATGAGCTTGGAATATTTTACATGACCAAGAACCTTTATTGTTGTGATAGATAGAAAGTTAGGAGAAATGTACATAATAATAAATATTCACCAGTGGCAAAATGGATTGGCAGAGGTTAATATGGGTCTGAAGCATGAGGTTGATTGTTGACTTCAGGTGGAACACAAGGAGCTTTATGATCACTCACATCCTTTATACAGGGACAGTAAGACAAGGCTTGGGGAGCTGTTGCCAAAGCTACCCAAGTATGTATGTATGTATATGCACACACACACACACACACACACACACACACACACACACACACACACACACACACACACACACACACACACACACACACACACACACACACACACACACACACACACACACACACACACGTCATGATAGACTGATTTTTACTTATACCAAGTAGCTATAACATATTGACTACATATAAAAATTTACGCTGGTGAATATGTTATGTTCCTGCTACGCACCCCTGAAATTTAATTTGCACACAAGATGACGATCAACTTAGCATACATGGACTGCAGATTGTTCAAAACATGATGGACAGTATGCAGCCATATAGAAACAATGTACAGGAATAGCTGCTTTGCATTATTATCAAGGCCTTTCTAAGGGCAGGGCTTACCACTGGCTTAAGTCAATCAAGTGGCACTTCCTGTTTGTGTCGGATAGTGAACATTCGGGTTTTATGTGTTTAGGGAAAAAATGAAAGGTTTCGGCAAAGTGGAAAAAAGCAGCAGAGATCAGCTTTGCGCCCATGCAGCCAGAGAAGGTAGACAGGGTAGGGCCGGGGTTCAGGGTTTGAGACTATACTGATACTATGGCATTATGAACTTAGACTGCATTGAACCAGGCGTTGTCTTAACCAGAAATATAGCTCTGTTTTAAACAAGGACATTTGCTTCCAACATTAAAAGGAAATGGTATCCACTTGCATTTAAGCTCATTTTACCCAACTAATGCTTTGATTTTGAGTTCAGATCAACTGACAAGAACATTTTAGCTGAATGGACCGTTGGTTTTCATTAGCCTGGGGAAGTTCAATAGCAGAGTAAAATTCAAAAGGTGCCACAGTATATGGAAGGGTATCGTCAATGAGGCTGATCTACCTTCTTCTTAACCTTAGTGCCTTTAGTGTCACATTGATCACACTAATGGTATGAAGTGGTACGAAGACATCACAACAGACCAGAGAAGAGTGAGACATACATGAGGGAGTAGAGAAGAGAACAGCGTTTACTTTTAATGTGCACTTAAGCACAATTCAAGCTAAAGGGTGAGATTTGAAGAGAGAGAGAGTGAGAGAGACAGAGAGAGAGAAAGAGCGAAATGAAGAGAGGCAGAAAGATACAGAGAGAGGGAGAATGAGGGAGCGAGAGAGAGAGAGAGAATAAGGGAGAGATAGATTCCAGTGATCTTATATTAGTCTCAATAAAATAAACTAAGACTTTGATTACCACATCTTTGGTAATTCTTTTGGTAAAACATTAGAAACACATTGGGATGACAGCGAGATGAAATTCACCGTCATGCGATGCGTGACCGAATTAGTGGTGTACACCAGGCGGATCTGGTGGGCCGAGCATTTGGCAATGTGAGAAGTTGATGATGGATTACATCTACTGTTAGTTTCTAAGCAAGGGAAGGCAGAGAGGACAGAGAGTCTCTTTTCTCCTCGGATTTTTATGATGGTGTTCATGATAAGCTGAAGCCAGCTCGCTGAAAGCAACGCACTAGAAATAGCACCAAGACTTTGAACTGGACCTAGTAATGAGGTAAATCCCAACTTGTCTTTTCACCATGTGTGGAAATCTCTTACACAGCATCCACATAGTGTATATGACCCCAGGCTCCAGTCGGAGAGGAAATGAGTCAGGATCATCAAACATGCATCAGCAACTGGGGAAATAGCTAACATGTGAAAGTACAAAATATGGTGAGGTAAGAAGACAAGAAAAGAGCTGGTGAGCAGAAGCACAGTAAAAGACGGCATGAAGTGCGAGAGAATAAAGAGAACTTGTTAATGACGCTTGTGGTGCCTTGCTCTTATTAGCTTTGGAACAAAAGACCCACAAGAGACAAAAATGTAAAAAAAGGTCTTTGTTTCATTTTATACAAGCAGCCAATATGAAGGCCATTTTTCTACTAATGAGGTTCGTTTTGGCAGTGGGTGTTTCCCCAAAGTAACAGTCAAGGTATAAATGGCCGGGACCCGAGCCAAATATCTAAAAATACGTCCCCTTTGGCTATTTAGAGCAACCAAAACAATTGCTCGCTTTGGGAGCCTGTGTTGATGCAATGTAAAGGAAATTACGCTAGCACCCTCAGTGAATGCATTCTAGGGGTTATGGGATATAGCAAGCGGTAACACAATTTAACTCAATTCAAAATAGTTTCCCACCAACTGTTAAAAACCAGGTAAGGGCATCAAAAGGGCAGATGTAGAAATCTGAACATCTTCACTTAAACGATAAGTAGTAAAGAGTTCCAACACTGGAAATCATATACAGAGGGAACAGATCCAGTTTGACGACAAAGTCAACTCCCGATCCTTCAAAGCAGATCGTTTTTTCGTCCTCAGTTGAACTAACAAGAGTTTATGGAAGCTAAACTGAGCCGTGTGGGTAGAGGTTCAACTTGGAGCCTAAAGAGCCAAACAATGCTCAATGCTGACCTCTTTGGAACTCTCTCTCTTCTTCACAAGGCTTAGGCTTGCTCTCCATTACTGAGTTCATATTGTATTCCGCTGTTCATAATGTATTGTTACAGGGTAATATTGTACAGTTTTGCCCTCCTGGAAATGGGATCCATGTTGTAGTAGGTAAGACTCGTTACATGTAGTTTAGGGCTGTAACTATGCTGACTTGTGTGCAGTGAGGGACACGTCCAGGGCCGGTACCTTAGTGAGGGCGGCTACTCTCTGGGCCAGTTCAGCCTCCACCTCAGGCAGAGTCTCTGCCTTGCGGATGGTCTGCTGGAGCTTCTGCTCAGCTAGCTCCAGCTTCTCCTGTAGCTGTCGGTTCCTCTCCTCAGTCTGCAAAATACAAAAATCCCGCATTAAAATCACGTTAATTCACAGAGTACATGCAAGGAACACTGGTCAGTAGATAGTTGATGTACTTTGGTGTTGGTTTTCGATTTTGAAATTACCACAATTATTGATATAGTTTTTAATTAGTATTATTGTTGCATAAGGTCCTTTTAAATTGTATCGTTGTTGTTAAGATGCATTGTTATTGTCTGAAAATGCAAATAAAATATAATATTAATACAAACATATTACAGCATTGCACGTGTATATACACACACTAATGTTTATGCATCTTCCCATATGCAACATTCCAGCATACGGCCACGGATATAACAAATAAACAAAACAGTTGTTATGAGGGATGATGGAGGGTAAGTGAGCATTCAAGCTGGGCTGTTTGCTTTTAATTTCACAAGGGTAAGTGAGTGTGTAGGTCTGCAGGGTGCACAGACGGAGTGAAAGATATACAAAAGGTGGTCTTGTCTTCTTTTTCCATTCAGCACCACCGCAGAAATTACCATACCAAGCATAACAAAAATATGGTGCTTTATAGAACTGCCTCTACAATACAGGAAAGTGCAATGAATGTTAAGAATGTCAAAGAAATGAATGTTTCGTCTATGATCTGACTCAGTGATTGAGAGTAATGTTTTTGATTTCAGAATTTAGGGCTGTTGTCTTTAATAGAGCCGATGCTGGAACTTGGCTACAGGCAGTCATGGCACCCAAACCAAACAACCATCACAGTGACAAAACATTTACAGAGGAAATACTGGACAGGGAGAGGGAGGGGGAGACGGACACACACACACAAGCAGAGAGGGTATGTGGGGGTGGGGCGAGTTAAAATAGGAGGGAGAGGAAGCATTCACAAGGATGGAAGAAAGGGCAGAAAACACAGAGGAATAGAAGAGAAAGACACATCTCCATCTCAGTGAGTGCATCTATAGAAAATAGCTCCACGCCCTGCGGCGTCCCATTCAGTTCCTGCTGCACCACTCAATGTGTCGACACAGTGGGACTTCATTAGCAGGGGGTTCAAAAGCTGCCACAGAGCCTGTGGGTGATTCCTGCTGGCAGAGGAGCCAGAACCCACCCACCCACCCACACCCACACACACACACACACACACACGGACTGTCAACATTGGCAAAAAATTAGGTTTGAATATTCTTTCGGAAAAAACACATGAGTTTGAATATATTCGAATATCTATTACTATTATAGATTTGGGATCATGCAAAATTCATCCAATCGCGGCCCCCAGCCACCGCCTACGCCTTCTCCTCCTCCTCCTCCTCCGGGGAGCAGAGACCCGGACCGGGGGGGTGGGACGACTACTTTCTCATTACATTTGGTCCTTTTATTTTGCTTCTTTACAATTTTTTGTGAGATTTAAAAAAGCGGCCACAAAAAATGGAAAGAAAAAAAAAAAATGCCTTATTGTTTTAACTGATCCTCTACGCCCCCCCCGTCAGACCCGGTGCTCCGTCCCAGGCCGCAGGGCGCTGTGTGTGGCGTGTGCTGCTGACGGAGCCCGGAACACCTGTAGAGTCCGGATGGATCGTCTTACAGAACACTGCCTGTTTTTTTTTACCTTTTTTTTTTTTTTTTTTTTAATGAGCATAAAGCTGTCCCTGCACCTGCTCATCTGGCGGATAAAAAAAGAAAATACAGCCCACGGAGCGGCGCACGGACAGAGGCTCATTCACTTGTGTGCACAAAGAGGATGTATATGTAATTTCTGCTGAAACACTGCTTTTTTTCTCCAAATGTTGATTTTCAGATTCGAACGTCATTTTCTTTACAATTACAATGCATTCAAATATCAAACCACAGTTTAACCGCGCGCGCACGCACACACACGCACACGTTGGGGATAACTTGCTAGAATCATTGTTTTTGGTGGTATCCATAGTTGTCATAATTATTACATCATCGCCTGATCGCAATTATCGCAATCATTTTGTACAGTCGTTAGCTTCCACAATCGTATGGTTCCATCTAAATTGCAGGGGAATTTAAAACCAATGTTGGAAGAGAAATAGAATGCAATAAATAGGATGTGGATTTGGTATGTTTCCATCCAGGGAAACATACCAACATACATGGGTTGAGGCAAATTAACCGTCCACCCAAACAGGTAGACAGTTTAGAGAAAAAGACGAATTCTTGAACGTAACTATTTGTATTATTATTAATAATCAACTAATTTTCATGAACGTGACCGCCCTGGTAGTACCGTGTCCGTGCTGTATTATCAATGAAGTGGCAATCAATTAAATCTTCTGTGCTGTCTTCGCTCTAAAGGTCGAGGTACACTTAAAAAGAGAAAGATGTTTTTGACCAAAAAGACGTCTTCAGAACAAGCTGAGATCAGATTGACAAATTGATTGAAATTGATCCGGGTTCTTGCGGTGTTCGCTGCTCAAGCCCCAGAGGTGAACTCTTCTTTCTCTCGTTTTGAGAGCTCCCCTTGTCACGATTGATCCAAATGCTGTTGCATCATGGCAGGGGGCGGACTTCAACCTCCTTTTCCGGGTCACTCAACCTCCTTCTTTTCCCGGGTAAACAAACTTGTTTATAAACCCGTACTCAACAAAAAAAACGCTTAACAAGGCCAGAACTGAGTCCGTGTGTGTAATGTTTCCTCCTCCACCGCTGCGCCGCGCACCGCGTGCGGTTCCCGTGTTCCGATTTAAATTGTTTAATTTTAGATCTATTTGTTCTCGTTCGTTTCTATTTGTGTGATACAAACATTTTAAATCCAACTAAGGGACGTTCCGCCTTGGATCAAGACAGTGGATTGTGTAATGGAAAGTGAAAAATAACGTGGCTTCATTTTAGATCTATTTATTTTGTGGAGCACGGCACCCAGACATTAGTTGAGGGTAATAAAAGGAAATACGTACTACAATTATACTGTCAATAAATGGCATTTAGTTTGATTTCACAATTTTTTATTTTTCCTTTCATCTTTATGCAAAGCAAAACCTCTGCCACCTCCTCTCACGGTCGTTCTTATTGAGTTGTTATTGAGTTCTTACTGCGTATTCTGCTGACGGTGTTCTGGGACACCGGTGGTTCTAACGTCTTTTGTTCTCGCGTCTTTTAAAGTGCGTCTCCTGCTTTATGCCCTATTCCGTATGGCTCGGAACTCAGAAGAATCTGCTCTCCTACTTAGAAAAGGAAAAAGGAATGTGCAAAGGAACGGCCATCTTGAAATACCACATCAGAATTTCGGGCCAGATCGCTCGGGTTTGTTTTCTTTTAACATTTTTACTAGAACGTATAAAGAGTGATAGATACTGACATCTTCTAAAATGCCCTACTCACAGTGATACATTTGATGAGGCATTAAAGGAGAAGGAGGGCTACCTGTCTGAAGAGGGACTCCTTGTTGGCCACCTCGTTCTCCAGTTTGTCGTTGAGGTCATGGACAGAGGTGGCCTCTCTCTGTGCTGCTAAGTAGCGCTTCTCCAGGGTGGTGATCCTCTCCTCCATGTCTTCCTTCTGGGCCATTGACTATGCAAGAAAGGAAGGAATAACACAAACAGTGGTGCTTTAACATATTTATGTATAACTTGTCCTGTGAGTTTCAAACGATGATTTACAAAAAGGCTGCCACCCCCAAATGAGTCCCCGGCGCCCCCCCAGTTACCTCTCTCAGGTCTCTCTGCAGTCGTGTGTTCAGGTCTTCAGACTTGATGAGGTCCTTTCGTGCCGTGTCAAGGTCTTCCTCCAGCTCGGTGATACGCGACGTCATGGCGGCCATGCGCTCCTTCATCTGGCCCAGGTCGGCGCTCTGACGGTCCACCACCTCCTGGAGCTCCCCCACCCTCCCCGAGCCGGACCCACACTCCTCCTGGCTCAGCGAACCGTCGGACGAACGCTGAGGGAGACACGGAGGGGAGATTGTTGGACACACAGGTTGAACGATGCGATTACAGACACTCATTGTCTAATGCCGTTTCTTCGCAAAAAAAAAAAAAAAAAAAAGAACATCTGATACACATCTGAACTGACTCATGATGGCATTAACTCACACGGTTAAATTGTTTTGTTTGTTCTGTCAGTCTTTCAGAGGGCTTTTTCAACTTATCGTGGCTGTGTCCTTAGAACGGGGGAATGTCCATTATGGTATATCTAATAAGATTACAAAGATGTAACCTTATTCTATGATGGTTGGATCATTTGTAAACAAGCTTGCGTTGCCAAAGATGGCGACCAGTGACATCGCCTTCTGTATGAATCTCTAATGCAAAGGGTGGTTCCATGTACAGACAGTCTAAATTAATTAAGTATAGATGCATGTTTTTGAGTGGGTTATGGGGTTAGTAACCAGTACAGCATTTGAACTTCAAATAGAAGAGGGAAGTCTTGGACAATGACAACCTTTTGGCCATAGAATGAGATTACATGATACGTTCAGGCACTCCAAGAAGCACTTTAAAGACTCTCCCTACTATTATTGTTTTATAATTGGACTGCACCCACTGTCATGGCATGTCTTTCATGTACAGTACTCATGTCTTGCCTGCACTGTCAGAACGTCACACATAGGCAACTTCAGCCTCTCTGCTTGACGCTCTTAGTATGTCCGGCAGAGCTGCCTCACCTTGCCGTTGGTGCTCGGCGTGTGTTCAGAGTTGTGGTTGATCTCGCTGGTTCCATCCCCCATGCCTCTCTTTAGGCTGTGTTGTTCCCTGAGGTAAGCCAGCTGAAAGGAAAAAAGACAAAATAGTTGAATCATTTGCCTTGTCACTTATCTGCTGAAATAAGCCCCCACCCCAATAAGTATTGCGAGCATTCAAGTTCAAAATACAACTCTGCTGCGTATTTATCCCGCAGCTTTCTTCAGGCAACAATTTGCACATGAATACACAGCAGAGGACTGTGCTCTATTTGTGGACGTACTTCTTTGTGTGAGATGGTGAGCTGTTCCTCTAATGCGCTACATCTTTCCAAGGCCACACGTAATCTCTCCCTCACCTGAAAAACAGGACAAAAAGTGAAAAACAAAAAAAAAAAATAACGAAGACATTATACATTACAGACATTAAATCTATTATATCTTTTTTTTTTTTTTTTTTTTTATTGTGTTGCTGCAACTCAAATGTCCACAAACAGAGCCTCCAGACACCCGTCGCTCATCCTCTTTATCCTCTGTCATCGTGTCACCGATACACAAAACAGGTAAACCGTGCTATCAGATAAGCGGCCCAGTCACCTTCTCGTCGAGGGCTTTGTGGTGTTCGAAGAGGGACTTGAGGGCTTTCAGGACCTCCACCTCACTGGAGACGCCAGCCGGGGACTGGGCTTGTCTCTTGACCACGGTCATCCTCAGACTGCGCTCGTGGCGAGACACCAGGCACTCCAGGTGCTCCAACAAGAGCTGAAAACACAGATTAAAGAGGAAGAACATTATTCATATTTTCGGCTGTAGATAACATTGTTCCTGTTTTGTTATCTACAATTTCCTATAATTTTCTCAACAACTCAAGAGTTGAGGGGGAGAACAAAATGCACGAAGCCAATATCCAATTAAACAATCATTAACGCTGAGCAAGGCGAGTGTTGGAGTGACCAGATCAATGATATCGATATGTCCACCATCACTGAGACAAAGAGAAGCAGGGTAGGTGTCTCTAATGGATCACTGTGTTTTAATGACTCCAAACCAACAGTTCAAATGTGTACTTTCAGTTACTGCATACTCCTGACTACAACGCACTCAACAGTACCAGCCAAAACAACTGATGATTTTGCAATTACATATAATTACATATAATTATATTTTGGCATAATATGATAAAATGGATCCAGCTGTCAAATTAATCAGTAGTAACACATCTTGGGAAAACTGAAGAGTGGAGCGGAGGAGCTCTTCCCGCCAGCAAACTGTGTTTGACCTTACGGGAAATAAACGCTTGCTCCTCTTGCTCCAGGGCAAACACACACATACACAGACGGAGAAACAAAGTGGATAAAAAGAAAAAAAACAACAGACGCTGAGACAGAAAGCTCCACCATGAGTCAAGCTTCCACTGAAGATGACGATGTCGTTGATAAAATAGGTTGTTGAGGCAAAGTCAATCCCAAACTAACGTTTACATAACTACATTTTAGTATTGTTTTTTTGCTGTCACATTGTAGAAGTTTGGTATCACAATTCATTTGATAAATGACGATATGATTTGATTTCATGCGTTAGGTTGGGTTGGAATAAATTAACACAGATTATAAAAGTTTTGGTTGGCTCTTGTTTCTGTGAACGAAAGTACAATTTTCAGAGGCCTGGACAAGAGGTTGCAAATATAGAGGAGTAGACGGAAAAGACTTGCTCTCAACTATTAAGGGGAAAAAAATTCATTAAACTTTTGAAAACTTTTCAAACAACTATTGATAACTGAAAGGCTCACAGCGGTGACTGGACTTCATACTGCAGATCTGGGGTTCACTCACGGGGCAGGCCACGTTTCAAGCTACAGTGCACCCTTGCAATCAAGATCAAGTGTGTGTTTGTTAGTGTTTCACTCACCCGTGTGTTATTTCTCTCCGCCTTCAGCTCAGCAATCTCTTCCTCCTTCTCCAGTAGATGCTCTCGACACACGTTCACCTCCTTGGTCAGTGCCGCAAACTCCTAAAAAAAGGGGGAATAGAGAAGATACAGTAAGGTTTGAACAAATTATCTCAAGTTTCGTTGTTTAAGTAGGAAAAATAAAGACAATAAATATACGTGGCATCTCAACCAGTGTTTTATTTATTTATTTGTTTATGTTTTAACTAACGGTTTATGTTCATTCTGTATTGGGGGGGGGGGGGGGGTATGTGGGTGTATATGTATATCGGTGATCCTCTTCAAGCTTAAATGCTTTCCCTTTAAAGTAAAGCACCTCTTATAACTGCACCAACGTTCCATTAGCTGCAAGCGATTCAAATAAACTTTTACATTGCTATCAGGCCTCAAGAATGTTACTGCCGATGTTATCACCTGAGGCTTTCCATAAGACAGGGAAGCCACGATGATAACGAATAAGTCTTGTTTGTGGCAAATGCTATAAATAGCATATGGCCTGAAACCAGATAAAGGAAACAATTTGAACAAGTTAAAACATACAGCGACATGTTGGACATTCAGATTCTATAAATCAGTGGTTCTCAACTGGTCAAGCATCAAGATTCACCATTTGCCCATTGTCAAAGCCCCTTTCCCACATGGAATCCGTAACATTGCTGGATAAAAAAGTAACGAAATAAATATACGTAAAGACTCACTATTTGTGCTTTATTTGGATTGGCTCCACCCCTGCTTTACGGAAAAATGTTCCCGCTTCCATTCCCACATACGTTCCGGAAATTTGCTGGAATTTATACTACTTCAAGAGCAGGTAAATTTACGAACGACTTTTTTTTAACAAAACACCCGACACTGGCTCCCATTCCCACATGTCGCCAATACTGAACGTTGTCAGTAGATTTACGGCTTTCAGTGCAAGTGGGAAAGGGGCTTCAGTCACAATCCAAACATCATTCAAGTTTCCAACCAGAACAATTTATTTTACAAAACAAATAGTACAGTAATCCACAACAGCTTTGTGCACGGTTAAAAACAGTGCAGTTATCTTTGAAAGGAAAGCTTGAGTATCTGATAAGATTATTTTTGATTCAATTTAACCTGAATCACCTGAATAAAGCAGTGTAGGAAATTAAGTACACGTAAAAATAAAATATCCTTTTTTTTTTTTTTTTTTTTTTTAAAGGAGTGGATGTATACAGCTGTGGTGATCTAAATGATACAGATAATTCAAACCTATACATTTTTCTGTTTGTTTTTTTTGGGTTGTTTTTTTTTATAATTTGTAGTATTCAGTGAAAACTTACTGACTACTGGCAACAGACATGTCCACGACCACAACTTTGCTGTATTTGTCCTGTAGAAACACCACACTTATTCTCACACACAGACACACACACAGCCAGTACTTTTAGGAATCAAACGCATGGTTGGCTCTACAGAATGTGCAGTCTTGATTTTTCTTTTTTTCCCCTCTCTCTCTCTTCTCTCTGCCCTGGAGGAAGAGTCTTGAGTGGCGAGGCCGTCTTCTTACATTTCTGAAAGGGGAAGGAGACTGTGTGCCTGTGTGTGTATTTCCGGAATGGCTTGTCAGGTCGCTATTCTCCCAACCCTTCAACCAGGCCCCTGAGTTTCTTCAGTAAGCCGCTCTGCCAGAGACGCAGAGAGAGGACTGGGGATTGGCTGGGGCCCACACTGCCGCTTCCCGTTTAACCAATGGAGGAGGAGAGGAGGCGGGTCCAGGGGTAATTACAGAGGGGTTGACTTCCTACATTCCAGCGCAGAGGCTGAGGTTGAGTGGTACTGCAGGCTAAAGCTTTTCCTTTCCCGCTCCTTGACATATATGGCTCTTTTTTTCAGCCAGCCTTCCCCACTACACTCACCTTCCTCGCAATGAATTGATACAGACTGAAATGTGGGACACCAAGTTTGCACAGGTAGGGTCCATAGAGTGGGGTGTCCACTAGACCATTTTGACCATTTTAAACAATGAATTGTGCATTTAGGAAAATGACCGATTCAAAACAAAACAATGTGACACTTGTGGTTCATCCAGACCACAATTGGAACTGATTATTCTTCACAATATTTTTACAATCAAATTTTGTTTTTTGTTGATTGCACTTATGTGATCCTCAGAGTAAGGATACCCGAGAATGTTCTAAAATGTCAAAAAAATGGTTTTAAACCAAAGCATGATTAATTTGATTGTCGGTAACTGAAGGAAGCGGCATCAGTTCTTGATGGAAATGTGAAGCAACCTACAAACAGTTGTACCTGTGTGGTTGCACACTGATGCATTTTCAGCATCTGTCTAAACCGCAGAAACAGCAGAGTGACACTCTTTAAATGCTCCTGCGTTAACTGCCTCACCCCAGCTCCTACTGTGTCCTCAAGGATACAGAGGAGGCAAATTGAGTGCAGTGTATCTAACTATAAAGGATCACAAAATTCAACCTCCTCCTTTGGTGGCTGTTTATCCGGAAGCTGATTTCTAACCATTTCGACCATTACGTCATCATCGCCCCGTCAGAACATTGTTATCAACTGGCGAAACAAATAAGGGAGAAATTAATGACGAAATCAGCCTTCTCGGAATTAACAATTAGGTGTTAAACTAATGTCCAGTTTGATCCTCTCCATCACAAACTGTGGGGGGTGCGAACAGAATCCTAAGCTCAAATTCCTAAATCATTTGGATTTTATTCCAGGGAGGACAATTTGGGGGAGGGGAGCACAAATATTATCCATCGCGACAAAATATCACTCTGGTTTGTACATGCCAACAGACAGCATGAGGAGAGCATATTTGCCAGGAATTTAAACAAAACAATTGAATATGATAAAAATCAACCTCAAGTATTTTACAGATGTGTGTGTGTGTGTGTGTGTGGGGGGGGGGGGTACATAACTGTGCGTGTGGCACGATTCCCAGTCTCCCAGCAGTGGGATAAACTGGTGTCATGCCCAGTGAAGGAAGATGAGTGACATGCTGGGTGGAGGAAATCTGGGCTGCACTGTAAGCCACAGAACAGGGGGAGGGGATTAAGGGAAGGGGACATGGATGTGTGCCAACCTCTTAAAGGAACAGCACACTGAAACACGGTGGAACGCGCGCAAGTCCTGCCCAAGCTTTTATCACATCGTGTCCATAAAAAAAAAAACAATAAAACACTACAGAGGATAAGAGAGGTGTCATTTGAAAAGCTTTTACCAAGTTTTTTTTATGTTATGCAACGCATCACACAGCTTTCTGGCTGTAAATATAAGCTTTAGCAGCATTAATTCGAGAGCATAATAACATTTACAGGCACAATTGTTGCCGGATTTGAATCAATATTTCTCAGGCATTCTGTTCAATAGAAATAATGAGTCAATTACACACGTCATTCCTTCAACATGCCCATTGAGCCACGGCCCTTTTCAATTACATCGGAATTTCTTCCTGCACTTTTTACACAGCAAATTGCAAATGAGCAAATTAACTTTTTATATCATATCATAAATGATGATAAAGATTATGTAACTTAATCCTATTTGCGTTATATTCTCTTTGTCAAACAAAAATAGAGGACCCCCCCCCATTCACTTTATACCTCCACACTGCACTGTATTTGGAATTGAGATCAAATAGGCTTAGTTCCCACATAATGACTTTAGCCATTCTTAAAACCTTGTGGCGTGTGCTGAAATCTGACACTGACGCACAGGGCATCTGTTCTCCTGGAGGAGGACTCGCTGTCAAAAACTAATTAGATACAACAATGGCTCCGATTCAGATCGGCTTAGCCTGCAGAGGCACACAGGCTGGAAGATGCAACATGTAGGAGTTAGACTACCTACAGGCCGCATCAGCTCATTTTTCCCCACTTCAAACAGCTTAAGAATTATGCTGTCTGTGAATGAGAAAGGAATCCAACAGTTTTTTCAGCTGTTATGTGTGCGATTAGGCAGGCCCCATTGGCATTACAGGCCACGAGAGAACTTAACATCCTGTAGGTTTTATTTTTTTCTAGACCTTTCCTCCACATTACAATACCTGCATTACAAAATCGAGAATATATCGAGGACTCAGGATATATACATTCATCATAAATTGATAGGATCCTATTGGTGGGAGCTTGTGGTTAAAAGAGCAGTTCAATGACTTATATGTACAGTGTCATGCACACACATTACAAACCGATATGGACAGGAAGAGGAGATGGTTTAGAAATGATGTTTATCGCATCACATCAGCTACACAAAGAGCAGCTAACTAGTGGGACTGCCTCCAGCTAGGCTGCTGATGTGTTAAGTGAACGGTGTACCACAACGTCAGTCTGAGCTTCTGCCCTGGGATGGCCAAGAAGGTGTAGGTAGTCAGCTCTCTGAACAGAGCAGGTGTGTCTAGATTTTAGGTTGGACGCCATGAGGCAAAAATGTTTTTGTTTTTTTTCTAAAAATTCTTTTGGATTAAAACTTATAGGAGAATATAGCCTTGAGCAGGTGAATGGGGCCATTTCTTATAATAGTTTGTCATATTTAGTGGCCTTTCCGGTTATGTTTCTTTAGTTTTAACTTGTCGTCACCTATCTCCCTCTCTCAAAAAGCTTTAGCATTGAGTCCTGACTTGAATATGGATGAAACACAAAGACCAAATTTCAATGGGGAATCCCTCTTTTATACATCCATTATAGTCCAGTATAATGATCACCGTCTTTTTGTTGTATTAAAAAATAATAATAATATCCTTTAAAACAGATTGGTTGCACGACTGTGATTGGGTCTTAGGCCAATGTAAATTGCTACAAGTCATGTACATTGATTTTGACTAAATGTTTTTAAGTTGGAAAATGCAGAGTTGTCCGTAGCCCACAAGTGAGAAGGCCTGTTTCATGCAATGCAGCAGAATTATTGATTGGAATTTGGGCTGAGAAATGCAGAGGGGGTTTTCCCCAAAACAGGGCAGAGGGAGTTATACCAACATTTTCTACTCCTAGCCACGTGTGTGGATTTGTATGTCAGCTCCTGTTTGAACGGCTAATTTAACTCGCATCTGGCAAGAGAAAACACCAGTATTCTGCCGTCACCAGTTCGCTTCTGAGAACAAGTCTCCCATTGTCTCCCTCTCTTGCCAGTTTACTCTCTCTGGGTAAGCACACTACTGATTCCTTTAAATATAAAATGTTGGTATAAAATGTAATCGGGCAAAAATACCAACTGGTCTCCAAATAAGGTGATCTCACTCTCTGAAACTAGATTTTTCTTGATTTACAAGCTCTGCACGAAACCTCTCCTTGTAGGGCTGCACAATTATGGCTAAAATGATAATCATGATTATTTTGCTCAACATTGTGATCACCATTTATTCATCACAATTATTCATCCATTTTGGAGAACAGAATTATTTCATTGCACTTTGTAAATCAACAGAAATCTGCCTTCAGAATTATAATGTATTTTATCAACCTATTAATAAATAAACTTGAAAGAACAAATCTTTGACTGGAAATAGCACTTTCTTGGTAAGGCTATATATAAATACAATTTTACCAAGAAAAATAAAACGGCATGACACGGCACCAAATAAAAATAATTTATCCCAAACAAGGTCAGTTATACACTTTCCCAGTGTACCAAAAACCCGGTAACACCCACTAACATCCGGCATTTGTCACCAGTGGGAAAGGAAAAACCCGGATCTCAGTACCGGGTCAATTGACCCGGCAATAGGCACGGGTTTTAATCGGCTCCACTTCCGATCGGCTCTGATGTAAACAGGACAGCTGGGTCAACCCACTC
Organism: Zeus faber; assembly: GCF_960531495.2. Lineage (NCBI taxonomy): Eukaryota > Metazoa > Chordata > Actinopteri > Zeiformes > Zeidae > Zeus > Zeus faber. The sequence goes on along the minus strand of NC_137190.1, from coordinate 23,894,717 downwards.
ATTTTGGCCCCTTTACCTGCGGGATGCGACGCACGTTAAAATTCCGGACGTTGGCGTATAAATAGGCAGGAATATCAGTGTATCATTTCCTCATTTAATATCCCACTTCGAATCGAAAATCAAAATTAGAAGTTAATGACTTTTTTTTCTCGCATGGGGGACCACGAAATGTAGTAAGTGTGTGGATTGCACCGTGGGGACCACAGAGGAGAATCCCCATGCTCACCATCGGGCTCTGAGTCACTCCAGGACCGCCCCAAGCAGCTCCCCGCTCCCTGCCACCGAAGGACTGGTGGTATGTAGTATCCATGCGTGGGTGCACACCAGAAGCATGGAGTATCTTGCTGCTGGTGCTCCATGTTGCGTCTACTGTAGTGTCGGGCCGTTCCTGAACAATTTGCTTCTTTTGAACCGCACAAAATACTTTTTTTTATCTCCCAAGTTTTGCAGTTTTATGTCGTTGTTTGTTTAAGGGAATGGGAAAGGCGTCAATTGCCTATTTTAAGTGGGTTTACCCGGGTTTTAAAAACCCGGGTAAACCCACTAATTTGGGTGTGAAAACGGTATTATATTACAACTGCAGGTTTTTTGCAAGAAAAGCCAACCACCCCCCCCCTGTTCCTGTGTGTGGGCGCGCTTCATGGAGCCTGCAGCGTGCTCCTGCTGGCACAAGGATGCACGGATTATTTACTTTGCCACATGGATAATTGCGATCAAACAAAAAACAAGGGCAAACTGCCCTCAGCAGCAAACCTTTGAGCATGTTTGGGCTGGCATATCATTAGCACAATATCTTTCATTAATCGGACTCGCTGAGACAGCGCAGATAGTGGATAAATTCAAAAATAAAATGGTCCCCGGCCGCCATCAATTAATTGTGGCGGCCAATATCAACATTGCAATTAATATACAATTAATCGTTCAACCCTACCTTGTATCAAGTTCAAGGAGTAAAGAGCTTGTTTCCCCTTGCAAGACCTATTGCCCCAAGTATCTGCTTAGAATTCACTAGTGAACTCTACACTTGGCGTTTCTCCAAATATGAAAATACTTGCCAATGTGGCAGGCATTCTTGACTTGCTTTTACTTAGCTGGATCCACTCAATGGGAGTGTATATTGATGTTTGTTTGGCATTGATGGCAATTCTGCACCTATTTCCATGTTGGCATCCTAGGTAAAAGCAGTGTAATCTAAATATATATCTTCACTAGCATGTTGTGTAAGCCTACTAAACCTTTCTGATCTTCGCCCTTTTATCCCTGTCTCCATTTATCATTCCACACCTTATCACTTTTCTATTATCACTCCTGAGTGGTTGCTCTGTGCAGGCTCAGTCCCCAGTCTTCCTTTCACAGTCATTCCATAATACAAACAATAGTATAGAAACATGAATAGTTGTGTCATCATTGTCACTTAACTTAAGCATGAGAGCAATTTCAGCTTAGCACATTACACAGTAACTCAGCAGCCATCTTGAAGTTTGAAGGAAGAAATGTTCAAGTTTGAAGGAACTGTCAATGTGGTGCCCTGGGTTACTTGTACATTCCACACCCGGGGGGGAGGAATGAGAGACAACACAGCTAGAATGTGGAAGTATGCCCTCTCCCCTTTACCCATCTGAGTTGACCTGAAGGCCAACGTTACAAACAACTTTGTTTGAATGGCATTATGGCATACATTTTATATTCCAAAAATATGTAATACCTTCTCTTTCTGTAGCAAGAGTAACATATCATTATATTAAATAAGATCTGAATAAGTAAGTAAGTAACTAATTATCACATGCTGATATCAGGATAGTATAGTGTCTTGGATGAGAATGGCAAGAAGGAAAAAAAGGGGGGAAAAAAAAGGCCTTAATATAATGCGTCAGTTCATATTGGGGGATTCCTTCTGTTCTATAACTAGAAGGTATGGAACAGAAACAAAAGTAAATTTCATGTCTAAACTGTAAGTTTGAGCTCTTGGTAAAAGAGATTTCGCAACAAATTGAAACAAAAGAGGCTTCAATGTATGCGATACTGTGTAAAATACAAAGGGACAGATCCATCTTACCAGTCTCCAAAATAATTACCCCATGGAGAGGAAGAAAGTTCACTCTAATCACTTGCTCCATGAACTGTTCTTCACAGTTGCCCAACAATTACAACTGAAATGTGTAGTATTTTAGTAGCAACATAAAGTATTTTGTCCTTATATATAAATTGAATTGATAAAGCCGGCCTGCATCATAATTAGTTTGTATTGGAGATATTGGAGGCCACACACACACAAAAAAAAAATCTATTTATAAACACTGCATTACAGCCTACCCACTAACAGTTAAGCAGCTGTTTCTTTTACCCGCCTCTGACACAAGAACAATTCCAGGAGGCTGGCCAACAGCCAAAGTATCAGCTGACGGAACTACTGCACGACGAGCAACACGCGCACGCTGTAATCCATACACACTGACAGACCCCTAGCCTGTTCATGCACGCATAGGTATACCCACTGTGTACGACAGCACAAAAACACAGATACACTACTACTACTACAAGCCCAGGTTGCACTTTCCCCTGCTGGGAATAATAGGAAGAAACCAAAACAATGTAGAGTAAAACATTGTCTGCAGTGGATTAATGAGCCTCATTCTGCTGACATGGCTACCACAAGATTAATTAAAGTCTTCTCCGAAATGAATGCCATGCTATTAAATAAAAGTGCGGTCACTATACATTTTGGTGGGATTAAATCCCATGGATCTCCAGCGGTTATATAGACAAAGTATATTTCTTTGGCTTATGTCACAGAGGGTAAGGGTGTCAGAACATCAAACTTAGAATGCTTCAGGACAACACTGCTGTAAGCTGCGTTGAAGTCAAAAGCCATCCAGCTCGTCAGGACAGAGACCAAAGCATATCGACTGAATTCCAAGACTTTGAGGTGCAGCGAGTCAAACATCAAAGGGTGTTAAACTTAAGTGAAGACGGTACAAGTCAAACTAAATACCGTGACTGCAATTGTCTGTCATTGCCATTTTTCTACTACTTGTCACAAGAGGATGCAATAGAAAAAAGAGGGACTGATGCGCAAAATGCTCCCCAGTCTCCCTCACCGACGGTACTTACGATGCGTGCGCCAGTGACGGGATGCCCGCAATCGGCGTGCCAGAACAGTGTGTTTTTATTTTAGCTGTAGGTTATTTTATTTTACATCTCCTGATGGAATGAAACAGTGAGTGACTTTCTCCCTGACTCTCTCCCCGATCACCCCCTCTTCATGCGTTTTGCGCAGAAAATAATCTTGACGAGTCTAAGTCGTGCCCAGTCCCCACACTGTTTTTAGTTGTTATATTTGGAGGAACGGGGCACGGCGATCGGGGCGCACAGAGAGCCGTGTTCGCGTCTGTGTCCGAGACTACAAAAATGTATTTATGATTCCCCTTATTTATAAGTCCCCATTGAAATATTATCCCTGTGCATTTTGTAGGCTTATGTCTGTTTTATCCTGTTATTGTAATGCACACTGGCCGACAATTTTTCTTAATAAAAATGACTTCTCGATTTCAAGAATCTCAGTCGACTGACAGGTTTCCGACTGATGATCCGACTCGTCGCCTTTAAGGCCTACCTTCACCTTATCAGTCCACCAAAGTCTGTTTCTGAACAAATTTCAGGCGAGAGATAAGTAATCCAGTTACTGAATCTTCACTCATATTAGATCTACAAGGCCTTATTTAAAATTATGTTTCAATTTTTCATTGCCGGGGGAACACAGGATTTTTTGTTTCATGTAAACACCGGAAAATAGAAAATAAATACATCAGCAATAAAAACACTATTTTTAATTTGTTTGTTTTGTTCGGAGAAACGCACAGCGGATCATGCACCACAGCCTACAATCTATCTACCCCATAATTGTTTTGGGTTTTTTTTAAGAAAGAAACAGAATTATTTTTACTTACACATCACATCACCCATCACACATCATCTGCATTTTTGTCACAGACAGTTGGTTTTAATTCCTCTTTAATTTAAAATATGTGTGTTGGTCTCTACAGTCAACAACAGAGCACTTCCCATGCTTAGCTCTTAGCTAAAGCCCTTAGCCACCGGTCCAACGAGCAGTGGTGCTCAAGCCGTAGGTGGAGTAACTCAGATGGGGGCAGTTCTTATTCGATTGTGGGCCCTGTGACGTATGAAGGGATCGAAAATCTGATGAGGCTGTCTCAGGACATGTTTTCTGACAAAGGCTGCCCACAAAAAAAACTCACTGGGTTGTCTTACTTCACAGTTTGCGTGTCAGGGCACTTTCACAAATAGTTGTAGATCTGGTCCGATTCAAGAGCAAGTGTAAACAAATGACACGCAGTCGTACAGGTCGTTCATCTATTGGACAGAAAGTTTACTGTCATCTTACATTGAAACAGCGTGAATCACAAACACTAGAAAGCAGTAACACAAGCAGCACTCTAAATGTCCTCACAAAACTGGAAACTAAAGGTATAAAGAGATGTTCAACTCAGTACAGTAAAACTGATCAGGTGCACCGACGGTCTTTTTCCACAGTCTTTACGCGATGATAGAGCTGCGCGCCACACATCCATTTTCCAATGGCTGGGATCTTTACTCAGGGCCGCCGGTTCCTGATCCACGCATGGATTCCCTTGTATCTGTAGAGGCGCTTGGGCTTTTCATACATAAAAAAAAACAACTCTGCAGTCTCCAGTAAAGCGTGCAATCCATGCCGGTTTTCGACGTATAAAGCGGCATATACTTCCGTTTTGATATGAAGCCTAGGATAGGGAGCCCGCCCTCTCTCCCTCTTCGCACCTGTCGCCCTCTCCGACGGTACCGAAGATGCACGTGCCAGAGATGGGGTGAGCATATGTGGACGTATGTGCGCAACATTTATATAAAAGTAATTACATTACAGAGGAAACACTGCAATGTTAATTTTCAGATTCAAACTCTAATTACAAGGCTTGAAGTTAAATCAATCAGTCAATATTCGACCGCGATTGAAGGTTTTTATTTTTACAATTCAATAGTTAAATAAAGATGTTATTTACATCAATTCATGCATCAATTCATCTCATTTCATCATAACACGTGGGCCTGGCCTACAGGAAAGAGCAGTTTATATGTTGACTGTATCCAATGTTGTGTTGTCATACAACATTATGATTTACTGCTTGTGTTTAGTGAATAATACAGAAGATAAGAAACATCAAAAATAAAAATTGCATACTAAGTCGCAATTACAATATTGGTCTTAAAAAAAAAATAATAATAATAAAATAAAATCGCAATTCGATTATTTTCCCAAATCGTTCAGCCCTACTTCTCACATGTCAGCAGCAGACCGTGGTTCAGTTGGAACCAGACTGAGTCCCCGCTTTTCAGGAACGATCCATAGTTCAAACATTACACAAGGGATGATAACTAGACAGGCTGACTGACTGTTCATCTGGAAGCCTCAAAACGCTTTATTGATCACAGTGTTTCTAATGCATCATTAAAGACAGGAAACCTGAGTCCTACCTTTTAAACATGAGACGGGGGGGCATGAGCCATTTTCATAACCGCGAGAAAGAGAGACAGAGACAAATCATTCTCATGCTCAGACCTTTCACGTCTTAATATTTTAATTAAGCAAGGAACCGATTAGGAAGCCTAAGCAGCAAAACACAGAGCGAACTGGATGGATAAGATTTGATTGCAACATATGTTGACAGAGGAATTTTACACTATGCTTGGCATTCAGGTTCGTGAACAGAGCCTTTATACTCGAAGAGGGGAAATCTATTCACGCAACGTGAAAAAACCACATCTCATAAATCCATTTCAGAGGTCTTATAATCCATTTTCCTCTGAATACAACTTTTTCTGCAACTGGAGCCAGAGCTCCAACAAAATATATCATTCACAGCCTTTGATTCGACAGCCTGGGCACCATCTATTTAAGTTAGCATAAATGAATAGCTGAGTAAATCAAAGTTATTCACTTTCCAACAGCTGTCCTCTTTCACACCATGATCCTGGAATCTTTTTAGTCCCTTCACGGCCTGATTCACACTATGAGATATTGCAGTATAAAAAAAGAATCGCCAACTTCAGGTCACCAATTTCTATAAGACATGTCTGAGACAATACTAAAACGGCAAGTTTTAAAAATCTACGGCCATATCACTTTTACAATAACCAAGGCCTTGATATTCTTAACGCTGACTATTTTGTTATTTTATGCATCCGAATGTCAACAAGCACAGGCAAGCAAGACAACTTTGCGCATACGGTTTTAGACTAACTATGTGTAGTGGACAGTACACCCCCTGCCTCAAATGTATCATTTGGCTGTATATATATATATATATATATATATTCATCAAACAATCAAAAAACATCAGTCCAAACAATTTAGCAGCAAGGGTCAAGAACCAACAGATATTCCTCACATCACAGCTGATGTGACCAGCAAGCAGTTCTGCTTTGTGTTGGAAGATTACTTCACTGAGGTTTGTGTTCATAACATGTTTGGCATTAGAAATAAAACACAGCTCCATGTTAACTACTGATATCTGGATATATTGTAAAACCACCAGAATGGAACAAAATTCAAATTCAAATCAAGGCTCTCTCTCACCTGTGGAAGGGCGGTGTTGAGCTGTCTCTGAAGAGAGTCTCTCTCGTGGCTGACTTCGTGCAACTTGCCCTGCGCAAGGCCCAGGTTTTCCTGGGTCTCCCTCAGGGTGTCGAGGAGACGGTCCCTCTCCTCCAGCATGGACACCATGAGGGACTCAAAGTGGCCCTCCGAGTCCGACTGCAGGGGGGAGCCGGAGCCTCGGCCGCCCCCACCTCCCCCGCCAGGGCCTTCTGCCTCGCTGATGGTGGGCATCACTTCGCACATCATCTGTGTCCATGGTGTAAGGACAAAAGAGATGAGGGAGAGAAGTTAAGGAAAGGAGATGTGGAAGTAAAAAGCGAGGTACAAATCAAGCTGTCAGTGCAGACAATTGACAATATTGAAAATAAATATGGCCTAAAGAGCGAGCTATATTATCAGTAGCAGGGGTGTCACGAATCCGATTCGAAATCGAAAATCGATCGAAATGAGCGTTCGATTTCGAACTTCGAAATCACAAGGAGGTTCATGATTCTCCCTGTTTTTGTAGGTAATATTGTCCGACATGGTCCCCATATTGGGACGTCAAGATCCGCCGGTAAACAAATGCAGTGCGCTCTGGGGGGTGTTGACTGCGGCTCGCCCTGCTCCAAACCGACTTTCATGAAGTTTAGTGAGGTGCAGTCAGCTCCGGAGGGATCCGCTGCACCGCATCCCTCAACGCACACCGCACCGCCCACTTGGCATTAGGGCTGCAGGAATGAAATTCGAATGTTACAAAAAAGAATAATAAAGTTCAATATAAGTTCATCCATTTCGTTGCACAGTGAATGCACATTAGAGAGAAATATTCCCGGTAATGGTGTGCGTCGGTGGAGACAGGGAAGCATGTCTCCCTCTCCTCCGGCGTTTCACTGTGTGTTCAAGGGAGAGTACACCTTTGACCAGAATGTCCAGTAGTTCCACAGATGTGGCCATGAAAGTGGGGAATAAACCCGATCATTATCGACGGAATGTCCTCTAGTGCAGAGGTTCCCAACCACCGGCCCGCGGACCATACCTGGCCGCGGGCCATTTGCCACCGGACCGTGAGAACACAGGCGGGATTTTTTTCAGGCGGGACCTGCAGTGGAGCAGCAGCAGGAAACTGAGTAAATGAAATACATCTAGAGTTTTTATTTACTTTGTTTGGAGAAAAGAACGCTCTGATCGGAGCTGCAGGTAGTAATTTGCCTTTTCCTACCAGTGTTGCGTTCTGGCAAAAATAGCATCCGTTGTTCTGTGCTTATTTTGGTGACTAACTTAAAAGTAGTGTAATAAGTAACTTATTGTTTATTATTTGATAGTCTAGTTTTGATAAAGCTCTTAAATGTTTTGGTGTATTTGGTGTAGTTTAAATATTCTCATATCTTTGTTATTATTTATATTTTTTAATGTTCAAATAAAAGTTACTTATTGTGAAACAAGGGTCTTTGTTTACAAATCAAAACTATAGTCTTAGAATGGCCTGGCCATCAGTGCTCAAAAAGAAAATGTTTAAAACAAAAATGGAAACCTTAAAATTGAAGGTCAAATCACATCTTGGATTTTTTGGAATCATGACACCCATTATCAGTACTAATATCAGTAGATTCTAACTCATACAAGGAACTTCTGTCAATATACACTGCAACTTTCCTCCAGAACTGAATCCCTATAAAGGTGGCCAACCTGATACTAAAGTACTTATCTCACCATTTTCAATGCACTTAGCTTAGTGTCATTGCCTCTTCTGCCTATGTGACTAAGTGCAAGCCTTCCAGGCATGCTTGCCTGACTAGTCATAGGGTTGCGTAGAATACAAAAAAAATAAAAAATAAAAAATATTAAAAAAATAAAAGTTGCTCGAGCAATTTCGGGCTTGACAAAAGCTCCTGAGAAAAGCCTGTGGAGCTGCAGACAGGCTGTGAGACAGAAAGGCTCAGAATCATGTGAGCTGGATTTAACATACCTAAAGGAACTACAACTCACAATATGAAACAATAGAGAAATCTCTCTCTCTCTCTCTCCAATAACCCATAATGATAACGTGAAATCATGTTTTTGGAAATTTTTGCAGATGTATTAAAAATCAAAAACTGAAATCTCACTTATATAAGTATTCAGACACTTAATTCAGTACTTTGTACAAGCTCCTTTTGCAGCAATTACAGCTTCAAGTCTTCTTGGGTAAATCTCTACAAGCTTTGCACACCTGGATTTGGGAAGTTTATCCAATTCTCCCTGGTAGATCCTCTCAAGCACCATCAGATTGGATGGGAAGCGTCTATGAACTGCCATCTTCAGGTCTCGCTACAGATTTTCTATGGGGTTTAAGTCGAGGCTTTGGCTGGGCCTCTCAAGGACAGTAAGAGACTTGTCCCGAAGCCACTCCAGTGTTGTCTTAGCTGTCTGCTTCGGGTCATTGTCGTGCTGAAAGGTGAACTATTGCCTCAGTGTGTGGGTGCATGCACTCTGGAGCAGGATTTCTTCAAGGATCTCTCGGTGTTTGGCTGCATTCATCCATCCCTCAATTCTGACCAGTCTCCGTGTCGCTGCCACCGAGAAGCACCCAGCATGATGTTGCCACCACCATGCTTCACCGTAGGGAATGGTATAAGCCAGGTGATGAGCAGTGCCTGGTGTTCGCCAGACATAGTGCTTTGAGTTCTGCCAAAAGAGTTCAATTATTGGCTCATCAGACCAATGAATATTTTTCCTCATGCTCTCACAGTCCTTTTAATGCCGTTTTGGCTCCAGGCAGCAGGCTGTCATATATCTTTTACTCAAGAGTGGCTTCGGTCTAGTCACTCTACCACAAAGGCCTGATTGATGGAGTGCTGCTGAGATGGTCGTCCGGCAGGTTCTCCCATCTCTGCAGAGAACTTCTGAAGCTCTCAGAGTGACCGTTGGGTTCTTGGTCACCTCCCTGACCAAGGACCTGACCCTGACCTTCTTGCCCGGTTACTCAGTTTGGCCTGACGGCCAACTCTAGGAAGAGTCCTGGTGGTTACAAACTTCTTCCATTTCACAATTATTGAGGCCATTGAGGCATTATTGAGTACTCCTTGGAACACTCAAAGCGTTAGAAACGGTTAATACCCTTGCCCCTTTTTCATTATGGGTTATTGAGTGTAGATTGATGGGCAAAAATGGCAATAGAATGTGCAGTGAATGAGTCTAGAGTCTAGTTTAACCGCGCACGCACGCACGCACGCACGCACGCACGCACGCACGCACGCACACACGCACACACGCACACACGCACACACACACACACACACACACACACACACACCTGTGTTCAGTCTAGGACATATAAATGTTTAAAAAAGAATGCACTTTTCTGAACTTGTGTTTCTACTGCTTAATTCTCAAATATTTATTATGTGTAAATAGCTTACAGAAGAACCAAAAGGCATCCTTAAAATATAAAATCGTCAACATTGGGATATTCGCCTAAAATCATTGTTATAAGTAACGCCTAGGCCAAACTTACATTCAACATTGAACTCTTTTCCCCAACCCACTCCAGTTTAGAGAATCAATCTCTTTTGGGGGCCAAGGTAAATTCAATGCAGTTGGGCAGGGGTTTAAACAAAATGGAATCCACAGTTCTATAAAGAGGTCAAGGCACCCATAACCCACCCATTTTACAGAGGGGCGGGGGTTAACCATAACACGGATTGACAGATGGCATGTCTGCTCCAACATCAGGAAGCAAAGAGCCACCACACCGTGGAGACAGCAAGGCCCCCTGCATCCATACCAACACCGTGGAGACAGCAAGGCACCCTATCCGGCACCCATGCCCACACCGTGGAGACTGCAAGGCACCCTGCATCCATACCAACACCGTGGAGACAGCAAGGCACCCTATCCGGCACCCTTGCCCACACCGTGGAGACTGCAAGGCACCCTGCAGCCATGATCACCCCGTAGAGACAGCAGGGCACCCTGCATCCATACCCACACCGTGGAGACTGCAAGGCACCCTGCAGCCATGATCACCCCGTAGAGACAGCAGGGCACCCTGCATCCATACCCACACCGTGGAGACTGCAAGGCACCCTGCAGCCATGATCACCCTCTCATAGCGTATATAATAATACACAGAGAAATTGACAACCCACCTCTGTATCAACAATAAGCACTGTCAAAAATAGGAAATTGTGCAAGATCGCATAGCTGTATATAAAATAAGACTCTGTAATACATATTAAAAACAATTATTGGTTGACAATTATTATTTAACACACATTTCAAAATTACGGACCAACCCATGAGACTGAAGCAGTGATGCTGCCACGGCGCATTTAAGGATTTTATATATGTATTTATTTATTTTACAAGATAAACCAGACTTTGGTAGTTGGGTTCATGGCCAGACACTGACAACACGCATATCTATCTGTAGAGTCTCACCTTTGCAGAGCAGTGGAAATAGTTTGATCACGTCCACGGTAGTTTCTGGTGTCAAACACACAGGTTCTCCGATGATTAAAAAAAAAAAAAAAAAAAAAAAGTTAAGGAAATAGAAACTTCATAAAACGTATAAATCAGTCAATGGTTTCAAACATCCATTAAGGCTTCGGGAAGGAGGTCTCTTCGGTGAGAAAGGGAGGAATTCCGAAAGGCCTCGCAGCTTTTCCCACATCAAGTTTAATCGAGCTAACTCGGCTGATTCGATGGTTGCATAGTTAAAATGAGCCCGTTCGGTTGGTATACTTGGGGCGAGAAAATCGCCCAGAAACCGACAAGTTGAACTCGTTAAAAACACTGCCGGGTGTTTTTATCGGCAGGCTGACGCGGAAACAGCCGGGGCTAACTACTCGCTAGAGAATCCGTTTAAAAGTAGCCGGCGAGCTAACAGCTAGCGGCTACGATATATCAAGTCTGCTGGGGGGGAAAAAAGGGGGAATCTGGCTTATATTTTGTACAAAAGTAGAAATATATTAAAATATTACACCTATCCCACTTTTATAGAAACGACGAAACTACAAGGATCGTAAGAACCCCCGAACAGGTCATCAAAGTGCTGGAGTAGTGTTGAATGTTTCGGCTAGCGTTCGGGCTAGCGTCGGATAGCGGCTAGTAGCGTTAGCTGCCCGTCGTTTACGTTGAGCCCCGTCGCCACATCACCGCTCGGGACGCGGCTGGATCCCAAACTTCGAGCCAACGTACAACGCTAGCGAGGGTGTCGACGTTAGACGTAAATCCAAAGAGTACAAAGCATCATCCCCCGAGAATTTTTATCCAAGTTCCCCCTCCTTGGATCCCCGGGTCCGGCTCCTTTTTGTCGCCGCTGCCTGCCAGGCTCGGCAGTCTGGACAGCCAATGGCAGACTCTCATTAACCTGCTGTCTGCTGCTCCCTATGGGTGCTGCCTTTAGAGGGCTCCCTATGGGTGCTGCCTTTAGAGGGCTCCCTATGGGTGCTGCCTTTAGAGGGCTCCCTATGGGTGCTGCCTTTAGAGGGCTCTATGGGTGCTGCCTTTAGAGGGCTCTCTATGGGCGCTGCCTTTAGAGGGCTCTCTATGGGCGCTGCATTTAGAGGGCTCCCTATGGGTGCTGCCTTTAGAGGGCTCTCTATGGGCGCTGCATTTAGAGGGCTCTATGGGTGCTGCCTTTAGAGGGCTCCCTATGGGTGCTGCCTTTAGAGGGCTCCCTATGGGTGCTGCCTTTAGAGGGCTCTATGGGTGCTGCCTTTAGAGGGCTCCCTATGGGTGCTGCCTTTAGAGGGCTCCCTATGGGTGCTGCCTTTAGAGGGCTCCCTATGGGTGCTGCCTTTAGAGGGCTCTATGGGTGCTACCTTTAGAGGGCTCTCTACGGGCGCTGCCTTTAGAGGGCTCTCTATGGGTGCTGCATTTAGAGGGCCCCCTTATGGGTGCTGCCTTTAGAGGGCTCCCTATTGGTGCTGTCTTTAGAGGGCTCTCTATGGGTGTTGCATTTAGAGGGCTCCTTGTGGGTGTTGTAATTAGAGGGCTCACTATGGATGCTGCCTTTAAAGGGCTCTCTATCGGTGCTGCCTTAAGAGGGCTCATGATGGATGCTGCCTTTAGAGGGCTCCCTATGGGTTCTGCCATTAGAGGGCTCTCTATGGGTGCTGTCTTTAGGGTGTTGACTATGGTTGCTGTCTCTGGGCTGCTCTCTATGGGTGCTGCATTTAGAGGGCTCCTTTTGGGTGCTGTCTTGAGAGGGCTCTCCATGGGTGTTGCATTTAGAAGGCCCCTTATGGGTGCTACCTTTAGAGGGCTCTCTATGGGCGCTGCCTTTAGAGGGCTCTCTATGGGCGCTGCCTTTAGAGGGCTCTCTATGGGCGCTGCCTTTAGAGGGCTCTCTATGGGTGCTGTTTTTAGGGGGTTCCCCATGGGTGCTGCGTTTAGAGGGCTCTCTATGGGCGCTGCCTTTATAGAGCTCCCTATGGGTGCTGCCTTCAGAGCACGTGTCAAAACGCCCGCGGGCCGAATACGGCCCACCACGTCATTTGATGTGACCCGCGGGAGCTTATAATGCACATGATCGTCTGAAAATAAAAGTCTATGCTGCGTTCCAGCGTTCAGTGACCATAAACTACATCTCCCACAACGCATGTCGATTTTGTGACCCGCGAAGTGACGGCATCCTGCCGCTAGATCGCAGTGTTTCCATATCAGTGTTCAACTTACGCGGTTTCCAAACAAGTGATGGAGTTGAGAAAGATCTACAAATAATCACAAAATGTCCAACAAGAGAAAACCTGACGCGGAGGGAAGGCAATTTGACGAGAGAGGGGGAAGTGAATACATGTTTGTCCTTCAAGGAGGAAAAACCTTCATGTCTTCTGTGTTACGAGGCAGCGTCGGCGACGAAGGAACACGATTCACGTCGGCATTTCGACGCCACACACGGAGCCGAGTGCGCTCAATTTGGCCCCCGAAATTGTCCAAGAATTAGAAGGCAGAATGCAATCGCTGCAGAATATGATTTCGAAAGCGATCGACGCAGCAGTGAAAGCCAGCTTTAATGTGGCTGAAGAAATCGCCCGAGCGTCCAAGTGCTTTTCAGAGGGTGCGTTTTTTGAAGCGGTGCGCGCTAAAAGGGGTGTGAGCGGGTGTTGCCCCGGCCAGGTACAGACTTTTTAAAAATGTCCGTTTTGTCCGAGAAACCCCGTCGCACACCGAGTTAAGGAACCAGCAGGCGATCTGACGACACAGCTGGCCGAAGAGACGCGCAGTCGACCTGGCTTTCTCACCGGCTGTCGGTGGAGGCGCGGGCGACACGGATACAGCGCATCTGTCCATTTTCGCAAGAGGCGCGAAGGCAGACTTCACCGTCAGCGAGGGGCTCTTGGATGGAGCTGCTATGTGCGGGGCGACGACGGGGAGGGACATTGTTTGATGCGGTGGAGAGGTCCGTAAGTACAACGAAATGACCCTGGGAAAAGGTGGCGGGGCTAACGACCGATGGCGCACCTGCAATGTGTGCATCACCTCGTCAACTTCAGCCAGAACTATATAGTTGTGAACTGAGACAACCCTTATTGTCATTTTGAGTTAATTACATATACTACTTTGAGTGTGTGTGTGTGTGTGTGTGGCAATGTGTTGAGTGTGTTTACAGATGTATGTGTTCATGCAGCCAAATGTTTACTGTCTTCAAAACCACATGTGTGACACATCTGTCACACATGTTCTTAGCAGCTCACAATTGTTTGTTGTAACCATAGTTCTGCCCTTCTCAACTGTGACAAAAGAAAGTTTTGAACAAAGTTGATGTAAACACTTGTGTTTGATGATATTTGGCTTCGTTATTCACTTGAAAAGTTTGATCTTTGATTGATGGAGTAATGTGGGTTTCTTAACCTGATCAATTATAGGGATTTATGTTATAATAACACAGAGCAATGTGCTCAGATATTTATTTTATATTTATGTAAATGCATGTTCAGTATTTGTACACTTGAATAAATAATAATCAAATGCAGAGACAGATCTTTAACAATATGTTAAGGAGCAGTTACATTTATTCAATCTTACAGTTACAACCGACCCTTTGAGGGCAACCATAATGCTGATGTGGCCCAGGGTGAAAATGAGTATGACAACCCTGCTTTAGTGGGCTCTCTATGGGTGCTGCCTTTATAGGGCTCTCTATGGGTGCTGCCTTTAGAGGGCTCCCTATGGGTGCTGCCTTTAGAGGGCTCCCTATGGGTGCTGTCTTTGGAGGGCTCTCTCTCTATGGTATGCCTTTAGAGGGCTCGCAGCCTTATTTAAACACAATCGGGTAGTATTATTCGTAGTAGTAGCACTATTAATAGTATTAGTAGTAGTAGTAGTAGTAATGGTAGACGTAATGTAATGTAATTTAGTAACAACAATAAAAATAATAGCTATTTACTATTGTTATTATATTATTTTTATTATTATTTCGGTTTACTGCAGATATCCATCCAAAAATAAATAATAAATCCTTCTAAATAGTTTTCCCAAGAAAACGAAGAAGAAGAAAAGTTATTATTATTAGTATTATTATTACTATTATTATTATTATTATTATTATTATTATTTTGAATCATCACAAAAGTTCAGTGACGAAACTGATGGGCTTTATGGGCAAATATATTTAAAGATGTTCATGGTTTGATTGATGTGACGTGAGATATAAAGTTCAAAGCCTAAATATGACGCCATCGTGTGGTTAATTAGTGCAAAAACACTTTCATTAAGTGACCTATGTTTTTGGTTTTCCAATAAGACAACATTCTATGTAACTTAAAATAGTCATAGTATGGGTTTTAGAATGGAATAATTACAATATTTTTCCATATACCTGTACCATATATATATGTGTGTGTGTGTGTGTGTGTGTTTGTCTCACACACACATTTCTCCCATTCTTGCTGTCCTTCCTCCAGGGGCAGCCAAGACAGCATTGGGCAGCCCCTCACTATGTCGGCACGGGCCACCGTCTCTTTCACTCTTTGAATTGTACCAAACTGCTTGTATTTTTCATGTGTAAATATCAAATAGGCAAGATGCAATGTTAATTGATTATTTTGTTGTGTTCACTTGAAAATAAAAAAAATCATTACAATTACAATGTGTATCAACTCATTTTCTAAATAGATGGGTTAACAATATATATTAGTAGTGATGCAGTACTAGTCCCCCATGTATACTATAGATATCCTTAACTTAAAATGTCTTGCCAAATAGGACAAGTAAACACTAGAAGAAAAATCTAAACGAGGCTCATATGGACAGGGCACGATCGATATGCAACATAGAATAATGAGGGAAGTGGTGAGGAGTGAGATTTCTGACTTACTCTGATCAACTATGACGTTGCATCAACCTGGAGTGAAAATCAATGGTCTCCAATGACATGATCTTCAAATATGCCACAATGTTTTGTACTTTTAGATTAGATTAGAATGACATCATTTTATTGATTCCTTCAGGAAATATTTAGTGTACAGCCAATACACAAGGGTCAGTATCAAGGAAGTAAAGTAACAGAGTAACGCTCGAAACATCAGTACTTTTAACTCCCATCACACAGAGAGAAAACCTTTATACCCCCGACACCCAAGGCAATGAGATGTGCAGAAATTGTCATATTAACAAATATTGCGTTGAATCTATTCCTTTGCATTCTCTTTGTAGCAAAGCAAAACAACAATATACCCCTTTTTGATTCTGTCTCCCTTAGTAGTTGCTTAACAATGGAAATCTTCTAAAATAAATGGCCTGTTTTTCAAAAACTTCATTTAAAAAAGGCCGCCTTTAATAATTAGAGACCCTCGCCATTCTTTAATAGATTTAACATTTTGAATAAAAAGGCCCTGTAAATATCCTTCGTAACCAAAGAACTGTTCTTTCAAACATTAGAATTGCCACAAACAAACAGAAAAATGACCTTGACCCTTCACCGTGGTCTTAGTGCTCAGTTGAGGACAGCGGCTGATATTTGACCGCAGACGTTTTGGCTTTGTAGATCAGCACTCCACAGACCATTCCAAAAGCTGCCAGGAGACATCCAACGATGAACACCATGTTCACATTCAGGCTGGTCACTGCTGGGGGTTGGGGAGGAAAGAAATGGTATAAACCCGTCACAACCTTTTCAGCGCTACTCTAGTCCCCACAACACAGGGACAAACATGTGCTGCAAAGTTTATTTTTTATTATATATTTATTTTAATCCTGTCGTTATCATCATCATCATCATCATCATCAATATGAATACCTCTGGTCTCTGGTGTCTTTGTCAGGCGCAGAGGACCCTGGGAAACGAAGTGGGCTCCGGTTTCGATGATGGCTGCCCTCTTCCTACGTCCGTACGACGGCGTGCTGCCGGACTTGAGGCATCCCTTGGAGCACCTGGTGTTGGGGTTTCCGGCTTCGCATACGATGACTGAACAGCTGATGTACACCTGGATACACAATCAGAAAGGCTGATTTGTACTTTCACCCCACACAAACAATGACCTTGGGCCTCTTTTATTCTATGTTCACCCCCAGCTTGCCTCTTCAACTGAATGAATTTGTTTTTCTTTTCTTTTCTTACCTGGTCATGCTGTCCTATGAATTTGAAGGCGTCCATTCCAAAGTGGAATTCTTTGATGTGACCCGGTGAGAAGATCTGAATAGTTGGGTCCGCAGGACATCTAGTTGTGGGGGGTACAAAGAGTACGTTTTTAAATAGAAATCATTATAGTGTGGTGTTATTGGGGACATTGGTATCGACAGACAGACAGATAGATAGTCATTATAACACGAACCCATTCACAATGATGGGGTAGGTCGGATGGTAATTGGGGATGTCGTAAGGTGCCGCGACGCAGGACTCCACGAACAGCTCCGTGTTGTTGACCGACGACGTGGCCTCGATGCCCATGTGGATCCTGTCTCCCACTTCCACCTCCAGCGGGTAGGTGCTGGGGTCGATGATATTTGCGAAGCTGTTGTCCTGGTAGAACTCGAACTGGTAGGTGAAGGTGCCGAAGCCCTTCTCCATGACCGTGACATTTCTCCTGTGCGCGGAGAAACCCAGGCTGACATTGCCGCGCTTCGGGTACTGGCAGTAGAACTCCACCTCCAGCAGGTGCTTCCTGGTGATGAGGCTGCTGACATTGTCCACGGTGGTGATTTCATTCTTGAAGATGAGGTTGTCGGCATCCTCCTAGAGAGAGAGAGAGAGAGAGCGAGAGAGAGAGAGAGAGAGAGAGAGAGAGAGAGAGAGAGAGAGAGAGAGAGAGAGAGAGAGAGACTCCATTGACTTCATCCACTTCAGCAGCAGCAGGATCATAGTGATGGCTGCTGAGGCGGGTGCCTCAGCAGCCATCACTATGCACCGTGGGAATGCACTACCATGCACCGTGGGAAAGGAGGGGATTACTGACGCCGAGATGGGTTATATCTTGCCTGTTTTTCAGATCTTGATTCCTACAGTTAGTGGGCAGTAACAGTTTCTCCTGAGTTCCATGTTGGGTCCTGCCATGTTTGCTCTAAGTGTCTAGGCCTGTTTTAAATTGCACTTAAACTGTCATCTCTGCGATTTTATGATGATGCTTTTGTTATTCCTTGCTTTTATAGGTCTTTTATACCTCAGGTAAAGCACTTTGAATTGAGGCGTTGGTAATGCATTTTTTGATACGAAAAGAAGAGGGGAAAAAAACTACCAAAATAATGTCATTGTTAGAAACAACCAATTGGGCCATATAGTAGGCAATTTTTACTTTAATATTGAAATGAATTATTTCCAATTCTCTATGAAGATGTGTATCGACTAATTTTTTATGGTGGTTTCATGAGAATGACGCAGCTGCAGCCGTTCCCACACCGTAACCCACCAATGGATTGCGACCCAACGCAGTGGTTTAAAAACCACTGCACCTCACTGGCTGTCAGTGAGATAAGGGTGCCATGACGTTTTATGTGTTGGACGCGCAATCCTTGCCTCGATCTGAGTTCCGCAGGCGTTTAGCGGGATGACAGCAACCACGTGGGTTTGGTTGGAGTGCTTCTGGAGGCTGCAGACTGTGTTGCTGGGGTCGTTGAGACGCAGGTGGTCCTCGCTCAGTCTCTTGAATGTGGATTTATCCACCTGCACGGTCATCGTGTTTTCAGTGCAGATCACATCGGCCTTAACTGGAAATAAGATACATTTTTGGAAGGCATGGATCCCATGTTGGGGGTTTGGAATGTTTGAAAGCTTCACCTTTTCACTCAGTGTGAAACTTACCACCCTTCTTCTCAACTTCCACCAACACGCATCGCATTTCGGACTGATAGATAGACAACCTGAAAATGGTTTGTAAAGATTAGTCTCATTTATCTAAACCTGAAAATGATCAAATGATTCATAACGATATGCAAAATGTCTTCAAATTTGTCTTCAAAATGAAGACGATGGAACTTGCTCCTATAAAATGACAATGATAGGGACAATGCTGAAACAATGGTAATGAATGGTATGAAACAATGAATGTGAGAAGCTTACCCATTTGTTGCTTCAACAATAAAACAAATGGGAAAATGGTCTCCAATGTCACGTCTTGTAGGAGTCCATCGAATGACAAAATATCCATGTGTGGTCTTGTGCTTGGTGACATTGAGAGGTCCACTGATAATGATGTCATCGATTCTATATTTACACAGAAGAAATTGCCAATTACACCATTGCTGATTTTACACTTTCTTGCTTAAATTAATTTGATTTCTCAGCCCCTAAATATTGTTCCGCTTTTTTCTTTACTTTGAGTATGATGCTTGTGCTTGGACTGTGATTCCAATTTCTTTGCCAGCTTCGGCACGGAGACGGGCTCCATTCTTGGGAGTTGGCGGCAGGAACTTCGGCAAGTACTGTCCCTCTTGGCAAGATGGAGCAGCTGAATCCACTGTAAATGAATATATGAATCTATTGAGCAGCTAAAAATCTGCATGTTACACTGTTACAGAGCCTATACATCTCATCTTTCACTGTTGTATAATGGCCAAAATGTCAAAAGCACAGCATGGCATACAAAAATGCACAAATTATATTTTAATCTATAATCAATTGTCACTTCATTGCTGTGTAGAAGGAACACAAAGACTTACCAAGAAGGGAGAATTGCAGAGGAAGTTTACTGAGTGGAGTGGAAGGTTGTGGTGGTGTGGTTGTCGTCGTGATCCAATATGGGGTGGTTGTTGGAGTGGTGGTCGTGGTCGTTGGAGTGGTGGTTGAGAACATTTGAGTGGTGGTTGTGGGCGTTGAAGTGGAGGTTGTGTACGTTGGAGTGGTTGTAGACGTTGGAGTGGTTATGGACGTTGGAGTGGTTGTGGACGTTGGAGTGGTTGTGGACAATGAAGTGGGTATGTACGTTGGAGTGGTTATGGGCATTGGAGTGGTTGTGGATGTTGAAGCGGGTATGTAGGTTGGAGTGGTTATGGGCGTTGAAGCGGAGTTTGTGTACGTTGAAGCGGAGGTTGTGTACGTTGGAGTGTTTGTGGGCGTTGAAGTGGAGGTTGTGTACGTTGAAGCGGAGGTTGTGTACGTTGGAGTGGTTGTGGGCGTTGAAGCGGAGTTTGTGTACGTTGAAGCGGAGGTTGTGTACGTTTGAGTGTTTGTGGGCGTTGAAGTGGAGGTTGTGTACGTTTGAGTGTTTGTGGGCGTATAAGTGGAGGTTGTGGTCGTTGGGCCGGTGGTTGTGGTTGTTGGGAATTGGGTCGTTGTACCTCCGTATGGCCCAAAGTAAGGGCTTGCAGTGGTAGTCGAAAACCAAGATGACCAGGTATTTATGCCATATTGAGAAGATACTTGACGCTTGCTTCTCATTCCAGTCAGTGGAAGTCTGGTGGTTTGACTCCCGTCTGTGTACGACAGTGTGATTCTGCGTGTTGGAAAGTCTTCCACCACCAACTCAAATCCATAGACGCCGGTATACGAGGTGTAACCGTAGTCTAGTGTGCAAGAACCCTATCCATGGTTTCCCAAGTCAGTAAAAATTGAATTACGTCAGTCATTTCATCATTTCATTCATTTGAGAAACAAAATCATTTTCACTTTTTTTTTTTTTTTTTACCAACCTCATTTAATTGGAAACCTGCGGGTTGGCTGCATCTGTTGCACTCTGTACCACGAGCAGTTCCATATCTGCACCGAACTCGATCACCATCACTGTCAACAGCCATTATCTTGTATGACCTCCTGCAGTTCGAAGGAACTCTGAAAGCAGACAGCAAGAGCAGAGAACAGCAATAACGAACAGCTCTCACAAAACAGACCAAAATAATAAATTCTTTATAACATTCAAAAGACCTGTATTAACATTTTTTTGTGGCTAAAAACTAGTTCAAATGTAATTCATTCATATGGTGACATACAGTATGGTAGATTTACCAAATAATTATCATGTGTTGTTTTAAGACTGATATACAGCAATCATCAAGTGGTAGTAGTCATTTAAATGATGACCAAAATCTGCTGTAGATATTCTTGTCATGGAACACTACTTCACGGGTTAGAAAGGGGACAGTTGGAAACATACCGTAAAAAAGGGAGAACGCCGTGTTGTGGGGATCGGTTTGGCTGTCTGGTGTCCGATCTTGTTCCCAAATCCACATATGTGAAAAGGCGCCAGCTTCCGACGGCGTTAGTTGTACTAATCCAACAACAGCTAGCTCTCCTTATATGGGAATAAAATTGCATTGAAACGCTTTCATAGGACTTCAAATCGGTACTTACTTTTTTGATTTCATTCGTGCAACTATTTGTTTATGAAGCAGGATGGCAAAATAGATCATCAGCATGGTTGCCAGTACGAGATATAAATAAAGATAGTGAATATACTGTGCAGAATGAATAAATATTTATACACAAAATATGGATATAGAAAACAATACATTACAGGTCTAAACTAGTTGCAATGTAAAATGTAACAATATGTTTATACATATTTACAAATAGCCATAAGTGATCATTTGTGAAAGAAAATAACTTCACCTCAATGCAAAGGGTTTGTCATTTGGGACTTTCAAGGTCATGACCCTTTCTGTTTCACACCATCTGCTACTGCGGCGTGGTCCATTGGCACTGGTGTCAATAATACCATTCTGCACTATGCTTGTGGACCCACAGTTACCCCCAGTACAAGACCAATGGGGGAAAATGCAGCCATAAAAGGTTGCCTTGGAGCGTAATTCCACCTGTGAAGAACAACACATAATACATAAGATGTGACTTCCAACTAGAAGTCTTGGACTGGAAATGTAAGCTGTACGGTGATTCCTTGGTTAGAAAAACATGATCAAGCGAGCAGAAATTTCCTGCAGTGTAAATCTTCGTATCATTTAGCAGATGTAATATTAAACTATGCATTGCTGTTTCTGAATATCAGCCTAACATTAAATATTGTTCAATTATAGCCGTATAGAAGCGAGCAAGGGAAAATGCATAGTTCCACACAATGCTTACAAGTTTTACATTTTAAAATTCAGAATTCTGTATTTTGTGTGTATATATATATATATATATATATATATAAATACGATATATATATATATATATATATATAAATACTGTATATATATTGTATATATATATAATTTAAATCTTAATTCACTTACTTAGATGAAATATAATATTATTAATAATAATAATAATAATAATAATAATAATAATAATAATAATAATAATAATAATAATGATAATAATAGTTATATAATGATAATTATAACAATATTATTGGTGTTAATATTAGTTGTACTATTTGTTTGTCATAAGCATTTTTATTAAAATTATTGGCAATTAACTGCATGCATCGCCAGGACACAGCAAGAGAAATAAAAATCATGTTGAGGTTCTTATCAGGTTCTCATCAAAGTTTTATAACTCACCAGAAAATATCCATCTGTGTCTCTTCTGATGTTGTCGAACGTCAGGCGCCCGCCGAAGTGATGTGATGCCGATGCAAGCGAGACCAGGAGCAGCAGCTGGAGCAGGAACACAAA
The DNA here is from genome assembly GCF_960531495.2 of Zeus faber. Classification (NCBI taxonomy): domain Eukaryota; kingdom Metazoa; phylum Chordata; class Actinopteri; order Zeiformes; family Zeidae; genus Zeus; species Zeus faber. The sequence continues at coordinate 23,872,117 of NC_137190.1, read as the reverse complement.
GGTAGGAGCCATGTTCCCTGTCGTGGAGGGGCTCTTGCTTCTCCAATGCACCTGCGGCATCCGTATTTATATCCCTATAGCACATACCTACACCTCTGCGACTACACTTGTCATTCTAGATTAACGCCCTGCTTGGTCCATTGGCATGTGTGCCACTTAGTGAAGTTGCACAACTAGTTTTCTCTCTTTTAATGCCAGAAAAGAGAATGGGTAATAAAACAACAACAGCTTTGTTATTCTTTTGTTCATTAACTTTTGGGTCAGGTTTTCTTTTTGATCCTTTTCTGATTTTTCTGGATGATTTTTTGTAGATGTTGGGCCCTATTTGCTCCCTCGTTTACACATTTATATGAAATACTAGCCTGAATGTTGGATAAAAAAAATGGTACAATAGTTTATATAATGCACCACAATGAAGTAAACACATCTTTTGTTATGATTTGTGTCAGCAAGACTGGTATGCCATCAAATTCGTTTGAAATGCCCATTGAGAGTAATATTCACAAGATTCAGCACAACTGACCTAAATGTGTAAATGCATCGTACAGTATGAGATAAGATAATATAGAATAGAATAGAATTTAGCACAATCTTTAAGATTAAAAGATTTAAAAACAAGTTAAATATTTTACCATACAATTCTTTTATTTTAAAATGACACTTCTGTTTCCTCCTCTATTGCACTTACGATTGTCTCATCCGCTGTCCGCCCAGGTGGTGAAATTGTACCCCATTGAGGAAAAGGCCCTATCAAGGTTTTAAAAAAAAAATCTCATGTGCTGAACTCGAGATCAGTGTGGTGCTCACGTGCAATATCTATGTTTTCAATTTTGATATCTCATGCTCATGGTCGTGCAATGCTTTGGGAAAGTGATGCATGACCAAATGTCATGCAAAGCTGTGCGTGATTATCTTGACATTGGTAGGGTGTTTCTATGTTGATTGATTTCCTGAGCCTGTTCAAATACTTTTGCTTTCCTTTTGAATAAAAACATGTTACCAAATTCAATGAGGGACAGTTTATCACTCTTACTCCCTCTTACGCCCCCGGAAGTGATGTGATGCCGATGCAAGCGAGACCAGGAGCAGCAGCTGCAGCAGGAACGCAAAGGTAGGAGCCATGTCCCCTGTCTTGGGGGGCCTCTGATTCTCCAATGCACCTGCAGCGTCCGTATTTATATCCCTCTAGCACATACCTACACCCCTGTCATTCTAGATTGACGCCCTGCTCGGTCCACTGGCATGTGTGCCACTAAGGGAAGTTGTACAACTAGTTTTCGCTCTTTTCATGCCAGGAAAGAGAAAAGGTATTTAAACAACACGCTGGTTATTTATTCTTGTGTTCATTTACTTTTGGGTCAGGTTTTCATTTTTTTCCTGATAATTCATTCAGATTTTGACTTACTTGTATAAAGGTTTTTTAAATACAAGTCTGAATGTCGGATAAAAACATTGAAGAAAGCAGCATTTTATATAACGCACCAACTTAAGTAAACACGTCTTTAAGATTTGATTTGTGTCAGTGAGACTGGTATGCCATCAAACTCCTTTGAGATGCCCATTCAATCCAGGTGGTTTTCAAGATTCAAGACTAGAAATGTCTTTGCAACGCACCCAGAGATTATGGTTTGGTTAGTATTTATGCCGTTTACTGTCTATCCACTACTTTCCTTTTTTTTTTTAAGGGAATGAGAAGATGTAATACTATAGAATATTAAAGTATAAGTTTGCCCTTTTCCAACCGAGGCCTTATTAAAATGTTGGTTCCCATCGTTTATAACCCTTTATAGCACAAATGCTTTACTATTTAGAAACTGACCACTCTTCTGAAGCTTCTCGCTGTGCTTAATTGCTGAGCCTTTGAAAGTCTGGCCACTAAACCGGGGCAACCGGTGCATAAGCGAGCTTCTAATTCCAAAGCACCCATAAACGTTGAAATTATAAGGGACTTTCCCGGACTTTCCCGGACTTTCCAGTGATCTGTAAATAATATTTTGACATTATTATTATAATTATTATTACTGTCACGGCATCCTGTAGCGATGCCTTGAACGGGCAGCGGTCCGTTGTTTTCTAAACACACTCCAAAAGCAACTTGTCATTGTACCAAAAAGGCGTTACAGACATTGACAAAAAACTGTTCCATATTTCAGATTACACTCAAAAGATATTGAAAAAGCAGTCAGTCCAGCACACGTTCCAGCGACATGGAGGCATCACGTAGGCACTGATGCAGCGAGCCGGCAAGGTCAATGAACTTGTTTTTGTGTAAGTTGTGTTAATAATTTAAGCAATGTAAGTAATAAGCTTAGTTTAAGAGGGCGTTACTCTACCGCTGCCAACTTTGTTGTGGTGGAATTGCAGTGAATGTCTCAAAAAAAAATCGAAATGTTTATAATAAAAAAAGAAAAGGCATTTAAAAAAAAAACCATACAACCTACATAGTTCAAATAGTGAGGATACAGTCAGCACATGCTGTACTGTATACTGTATATTTATTTCTCCAAGCCAGAACCTTGAATCCCATCTCAAGTCCCCTAAAAGGCTATGGGTTGTAAGCTCAGCTCTGAATTTTCAAAGGCAAGAGTAATCATCGATTTCAAAGTGAATTACTTGGCCTCATTCCACTGTTTTTAATCGGGAGGCAAGAGCGTGACACAAGGGTGTTGCCACTTGTTATCAGAAACAACTCCTGCAGAATTCTTTGTAGAGAATTTGCCATGATTAGTTTTTATTTATCAATAAACAACATAAAAAGTGCGGTAAACAGAAAAGGTCTTAATCAAATCAATATTTGGTGTGACCAGCGTTTGCCTTTAAAACGGCACCAATTTCTCCACAGGTAGATAGGTACACCTGCGTACAGTTTTTAAGTTAGTCGGCAGGGAGATTGTTCCAAGCATCTTGTAGAACTTGTCACAGTTTTTCTACGGATTTAGGCTCAGGTCTCAGTTGCTTCTGTCTCTTCATGTGATCCCAGGCTGAATGGATGATGTTGACATCAGGGCTCTGCGGGGGCCGCAGCATCTGCTGCAGGACTCCTTGTTCTTCATTTCGCTGAAGATAGCTCTCGATGACTCTGGCTGTACATGTGGGGTCGTCTAAGAAAAATATTGTTGTGAAGCAGCCAAACTGCCTCAAACTTTTGCACTGTGCTGTATTTAGTCATTGAGTCCTCCCTGGATTCAATATTCGGTTCCAACTCATATCGCGTTCTCTTATCGAGTACAATGTAGGGCTTCATGGAGAAATGGAAACCTAACCCCCACCAGGAAGTGAAAAATCAGAGGGTTCTTTACAAAAAAATGTCCTCTCTTGAACAAACCAAACACGCACACACACACACACACACACACACACACACACACACACACCATCAGCACCTGCTTTGAACACACCCCTGTACACCCTCCTGATTACATCCTTCTCCTTTTCCCCCTTAATTACTATCATAGGAAGAGACCACATAGCGAATTGCTGTTCAGATTTTCCCGGAGTTAATCGATACATGTTGTCATCTGATGTATCTCTGTTTACGTTTTTCCGGGTACGGGTTCTGTGTTTATATGTCTCACCCATGGCGAGCCCCCCCTCTTGGAGTAGTAATGAAGATTAGTTGTTTAAAGACCAAAACACACTAAGATCGTTCTCCGAAGAGGGGGATTGGTGGTTGTTCTGTATACCAAAAAGCTGTGCTCGTATCATACTACAGGTCGTCCACAGGACAGAGTTATTGCAGCAGTTTTTGATGATTGAAGAATTAATAAAGAGTTCCGTTGCAGGTTGAGAAGTTTAATTCTACTTGCGAATTGACTTTGTCCTCGATGCAATAGCATACAAATACTCTGTTGTATGCCCAGCATGCTGACACATAGGTAAAAAAAAAAATTCTAATAACACAACTTTTATTCTGATTCCTTACAGCTATCTTGCACTTGTATCTGGTTGAATTTAGAAACAGGTGCTCAGGCACTTAAGTACGAGGTTGCTCCAATGGTCGACGTGTGCTTTGATTTTTTCTGGCCTCTCATGTAAGTCCCTTTGGAGAAAAGTGTCGGCTAAATGAATAAATGTAATGTAAATGTATTTCAGAAAGCTGAATTAATCCACTTCTATGTGGGCTAAGGTAAGGTGGCAATGTTATTGCAGAGTGCATTCGTAAAGAATGTGCTCTAATCGCCATTCAGGTTTATGGGTCAGGGCGTGTCAGTCAGTTCTTCTCAGTCAAGCACTGTACGAAGTGGTGAGATTGGTTAATCCACTCGCATTTTGTACTGGAATGTTTCTGGGGAATGCAAACAGCGATGCACAAGCGGGAAACAGAAGCGGTCAGAGGCTTTTCTTCTCACGCTTTGTCTATTACACCCTCAAATGGAACTGTTAACTCAGTGAAATACACAACTAACTCCCTCTCTGAATACTGCACCACGCCAGGTCTCGAGACAGTGGACACAATTACTGTATCTGTGGAACCTGAAGTTGCATGCCAACATCTGCCACAAATTTCAGGTCCAGTCCATTTTTTCCAAAGTTACAATTATGAATCTTTACATTCTGTCCCTCCTTGACAAAGCCAATTGTTCTACCGTTTTGATACTAAATTAATGATTTACTGCTAATGGCCACTGACAAACTTATTGTAACACATACACTCGTGCCACATTTCCATCATTTCAACTAAACCTGGAAGATGCTCTTATTATTCTAGTGTGTGTGTGTGTGTGTGTGTGTGTGTATGTGTGTGTTTAGATGCTTTTAACTGCACACATTGAGGTTTGAGTCATACATTTTAAGGAGCCTGCTCTGGTTAACAACCATGATGAAATACACACATTTGTGTGAATTATTTTTCTTCATTGTCATGGGGGGGATGTTGACATTTCCCAAGATTCTTTAATCCCTGCTTTTGTTTAATAACATTCAAAATAGACATTTGCTTCGTACATAAAAGGTATTTGGAAGCCTGCCGCTACCTAATATGAAGGAGTAATGTGGCTTTCTTTTCGGGAATTGTATTGAAAGAGTGGTGTGGGGGTGGTGTGGTTAAAGCAGCCACACCTATCTTGGGTCTTGATAATGGAATGAATATCACATGACCACAAGGATCTGTTGTTCTGGCAAAGAAATACATTACATGAAATAATATTTTGATGAGTTCAATTATAAATTAATTCAGGGTATTTTTTGCTTATAAGTCAATTCTACTAAACACCAACTGTGCATGTTAATCCTTTTTGTTGCTTTCTATTCACAAACAGGTAAAATACATCACTTCTAAATGTAAAGGTTGATGCATTGGTTTTTTTTAGCCGTGCAGAGGCTCCTCATACTGAAAACAAGGTGCTTTTTGCATTATCCTGATGCCTATAACTGTTAAATTGGAAATTTATCACTGACTGCATTGAGGCATTTTTTTAAAAACAGAGACAAAATAAAGATAGGTCTCAGGTCCCTCCAGGAATACAAGCATCTCTATCGGAGGCATTTACCTGTGGTACCATACTGTCCAATTTGTCTGTTTTTTATTTTGTGTCATTAAAGTGAAAAGGAATTAGACAAATTTGTTTAATTATTAAACATAGCATATTATATAGTATAACAAAAAAAGACTTCAAAATGCCTCTTTAGGCAAATCAACTCCTCCTGCAACTCCTAGAATGTGCACCAACAACATGAACACATTTACAGGAATAATCAGACTCTTCCTGGTAGCAAAGAAAACCGGTTTCTTTTAAATGAAGGAATTGCAGCAAGAACGTAAAGGGTGTGACATTGTTTTGATAAGATTTGGATTTTTAACAAGTTGCTCATTGAGGCTGGATGCACATCAAACCATAATAGCGTAGGGAATTTTCGACTAACAGAAACTAAATATTGAGGAATAGGCACATTGTGCAACCACCTAGTCTCTTGAGGCGAAAGTGTGATACCGGGGCACACCCTTTTAGTTCAATCCTGAGTCATTTACAAGACTGCTTGTTATCATTACGTCCTGGGCACATTGCTGGGCTCCATCATATTTTGCAGACATTAAATATCATTATCAAGGTCCCTTTCTCAGCTTGCAATTTGGCAAAGGTTTCACAAATGAATACAAGGGGAATAAATTATATAAAAACAAATTGCTGTTGTGGCAAAGTCACCACCATACACACCCCCCCCCAGTGGCATTTTCAGAGACCCCTGAAACAGACAACAGGGGGTTGCAAACACCAGTTTATTGTAGAGCTGCAGCTCGGTGGAATTAGCCAGGCGCAGATGGAACGTGTCATGACACAGGGCTCCCATCCTGACTGAGTGTGTGGATGGAGTTTTTAACCTTGATGCGCGTTGCCCCCCCCAAGTTCCCCGGAGCAGCACAGTCGACCGGCCTCCTTCCACCATGACGCTGACAGACTGCCCCCCTCCTCCCTTCTGGAGTGTGGGGCCTCAGGCTGCTGCGCTGCTGGTGACGGCGTGGCTGGACTTGACTGCTGCTTGGAGGGGTGGCCTGGCTGCGAGGCTGCTGGATGGTCCTGGGGGTGGCTGCTGGGCGGAGAAGCTAGCTGCCACCAGTTACCTGTGGTGGTTGCTGCACTGCTTCTCCCCAGTTCTCCACCGGACCCCCCCAGGGGCTGCCACTGCCAGTCGAGAGGGGTTGGTCTGGCTGCTAGGCGGTCCCGGCAATGCCTGCTGGGCAGAGAAGCCAGCGGTTACCTGTGGTGGTAGCTGCACTGCTTTTCCCCCAGTGCTCAGCCAGACCTCCCAGGTGCTGCTGCTGCCATTTGGGAGAGGGTTGGTGCTGGGGCCGCCCATCAAACCACTGGTGGCTCCAGGGCACCTTCAGGCAACTCTTCTGTGTCCCTTCCCCGTGCCGGAGAGTCCCTGTTTAGGCGCCAGTGTGGCAGATATGCCACCCAAGTGGCGTTTTCAGGGACGACAGGACGTGGCAAACGCCAGTTTCTTGTGGAACTAGCCAGGTGCAGCGGGAACATGCCATAACAAAGGGCCCCCAACCTGTCTGAGTGTGTGGATGGGGTTTTTAAACCTCATGCTGTTAGCCCAACCAACGAGCATCAGGTGTTGCTACTTAAGTCACCCCATCCACCACAGTTGTTTCCTGTTGAAAGAACTTGTCATTTTTGTTCACGTGAAAGATTCATTATTTGATGATGCATGATGTTGAGATGAAGAAAATATAGTGTTTTGGCGCCGCGTGATCGTGACAGAATACTTGCTTTCGGTGTAAAATCAGGTAAAAAAAAATCGAATTGGAAAATGACTCAAATCAAAACACACACACACACACACACACACACACACACACACACACACACACAGGAACACAAATTGTTTAATATTTAATCAATCATCACAGCCAAAATATCAGCCTTTTTTTGTAAAAATAGAGTATGTATGATCATTTTCATGTGACATCGGAAATAAAGTCAACGGATTGCTCAAGGTAAGTGTCGGATAAACTTTATTCGCCTATCTTGTCCGGCTGAATTGTACAATTCTACAATGAGCAGCAGTTATAACCAGTATAGTGAGGGTCGAGGGGGATGGTTTTGCTTAACCCAAAAAAACAACAAGTCAGAAAGAATCCACCGAGAGTTTCGACATCTTTTTATTCATCATTTGAGGACTCTTACCCTCAAGAAACTGACCTAAGAATCCCCCTACGACATAAGTTGACAAATCTTGGCAAGGGATGCAAAGTAAATACTTGATCATTATGACAACTGCAATCATGCATCAATGTGTAACAGAATGTGCTGGACTCTAGTATGTAGATACTGTGTGGTGGTCCTTCACACCTGTGAGAACAATTTCTTAGCTTTCCCATTCTGTGAGTAAAAGCTCTTCGCGGCCGTTTATCTTCGATTTCCTTACAAAGAAACCAATGACGCCGGCCAGCACTGCAACTACGATCGCGAACAAGCTGCCGAGGACGATGGTGCTGGTGTGCGAGCTAAGCAGGGACCGGATGCCCTCATGTATTTTGCTCTCTGCGGAACTCACTGAAAGGCAAAAACAAAGGAAAATAGTGTGAGAATCGATAGATAGATAGATAGATAGATAGATAGATAGATAGATCATCACCTTTTGTCTTCCTCCTATCAGAGGCAGATCCTGCGGCAGCCGGGCGGAGTAGCCTGAGAGGGCCTTGGCTGATGTAATGGCTGGCTGTCTCTTTGGAAACGGTTCGCTTCCGTCTCTGGGAGGGCTTCGGGTCCTTCAGGCAACCCTGGGCACATCTTGAGATGGGATTGCCTGATTCACACAGGATAACGGAGCAGGTAATGTACACCTGAAATGGACACAAGTGGTCACGGAATGGTCACTCTCCTCGTCGGTGGTCGGCATTTCCTTCACCAAGCCACAAAAGTGAAAGCATGGGCTCAGTTGTACAGTTGTGTACAAAGTGGGTACGATTGTGACGCCTTAATTTTTCTTATCCTAAACTTCCGATGGCGCTCTTTACATTCTCAGCAAGATTCTGAAATAAATAGAAACTAGATGTTACCTGATCAAAGTCCCCAATGAATCTGAAGGCCTGGACCTCAAAGTTGAATGAAGTTGGATCTGATGTGTGGACTTTGAAAGTCTCATCCTTGACACACCTTCAAAACAATGGATGCCGATACATTAAATGAAGATTGGAGTAAAAGACAATTTCTGCCCTTTTTTATACATTTTCAGATGCAGTTGAGATTAAAAAAAAAAAGACGTAGTATTGACTTCGGCAGCTACCCATTCTGGATGAGGTCATAGAAGAGGCTGTTGTCTGGGTCGTCGTCTGGGGTAGCTCTGCAGGACTCCACAAACAGGGTGATGTCCGGTAAGTCGGACACACCTCGGATGCTCATGTAAATCATATCCATCAGCTTCACTTCCACGGGGTAAGCGTCCACCCCAACCTTCCGGGTGAAGCTAGAGTCGTTGAAGATCTCAAACGTGTAGCCGAAGCTGCCGAAACTGGATTCTGTAAAAACGAAGTCAGATTTGTGCAGCTGGTAGTTGCCGGAGACGCTGAGGGTCTTGGGAAACTGGCAGGAGAAGCCGATCTTAACGTGCCGTCTTCGGGTTATGATGGCGGTGGAGTGCTCGAAGGAGTTGATCTCATTTTTGAAGACAATAAATTCACCCGCATCCTAAACCACACACAAAGAAGAAGGAGAACCCCCAACCACCCCCCATCCTCAAATAAGTGCGATGAGGGTAAATTCTGAAATGTATACATTCCCAGTCTAAGCCTTCTGTCATACCTCTAGTTTTGTGCCACAGGTGTTGAAGGACATGGTGGCCTTGATGTGTGTCTCATTGGAAGTCAGGGAACAGGACGGGTCGTCCAGCGTCAGCCAGTTTTTATCAACGCCGGGGATCGAATCCTTCTCCAGGGCGACTGTCATCTGCGTGGCCGAGCACGTCACTATGGCCTGACCTGAGCACATCGCACCGCACGTCAACACAAAACTCAAGTACGCCTATGAATACAATGTCCCACGGCCGAATTTTGTCTTTTGGGAGAAACCATTTGTCATTCAAATCGCCCTGCTTTCCGACTCGTGCAAGTTCGTGAAATGACTCGGCGCACCTTCCAAAGCGGACGATCCCGTCACCGTGACGACAACACACCTCATTTCTGATTGGCTGGGGGGCAACAAAGCAAGTCAAATTTCAGATAGTAAAGTCATTGTTGTTTTGTATGAATCAAATAAATAAATATGATTAAATAAGAACATGCTATACGAGGTCAAAAGAAAAGCTAAAGTCAACACAACAGTGGCAATAAGCTCAATTACATATAATAATAAACACACTGATGCAGTAATAAAATACATCAATAAAATTATGAGTACATTGTACAAATAATACCATCATCCTTTGTAATGGTAGAAAGGTAGTAGTATGAATATATAAATATACAGATTTCCAAAAGGTGTTCACACCAGAGGCTTTAACACAAATGATCTATTTCGGGTCTCTATGATTTATGTTAATACTGTATATAAAATGGTTTTCAAGATTCAAGATTCAAGATTCAAGATTTTTATTTGTCACATACATATACATACTTCCATACATATATGCAGTGAAATGTAATAAAATCTCTTCAACTTATACTCTTGCACAGCCACCTTTGATTGGTCTCTGCGGTGAAGCACACTGGTACGACCCGGTGGAGGTCAGAGAGGGCCGGCGTCCAACTCAGAGTGACAGCTTTCCCATATTTATCCTCTTTTAACTCTTTGGTCATGTTCTGTGGACCACTCACCTGGAAGTCGTGAATACTTCAAGGGAAAATGGAAAGACCAAAAAAAAGATATGTGGAATTTCAGTTTTATATGACATTTAAAAAAAAAAGAAGAAATGTGATACGAGTCCCTTGTGGAGGGATACTGTATCAGTGATAAGTACGTGGCGTGGTCGGCACGGGCACGGACTCGCAGCTGGAATCTGTCCCCAACGGGAGCGCGAAGGGCGTCGCCGTGGGAGGGCGTCTGCGACGAGAACTCGGGCACCACATCACCTGACACACAGCTCTGCAGCGGTGGAAGGACTTGGAAAGAGATTTGAAATAAGGTTAATACAACTTATTTCGAGAGCTGAATGTGGCGTTGGTATTTAAAAACTGTGCAGATCTCGGTGAAAATGTTCATCTTGTTTCCTTGTTGGTGTCATTTATTGTTTCTCGACCTTGTAACCATTTGGATCCTTAAGATAGAAGTCTATAGAACAGAACATTCTCTATTATGAAGGTGTTTCTTCCTCAGTGTACCCTTTTGATCTTCTTATTCATTTATTTCTCGATTTTTGTTGCATACTTTTCCATTTTTATCTATCGCTTTTATTGTGCTTGTTTTCTTCCCCCTGTGTAATATCTTTCTGTTTTCATGTTCATGTACAGCACAGACTCTTCCGTGTGTATGAACTGTACAATGTAAAGAAATGCAAGATGCCGGTGATAGAGATCTCTTACTTTCCAGCGCAAATTGCAGGGATATTTGACAGAAAGCGAGTGAGCTGTTGCCAGCGAACATGTTGAAGGCCGTCCTCATGGAGGACGTTCCATCTGCATAGGACACGTTGACGTCTCTGGTGGGAAGGTCCTCCAGCTCAAGGTCAAACACGTGGAGGCCGATGGCGAGCAGACCGTTGGCTTTCACTCGGCACTCATTCTGCGTGAATGGAGAGCGTCAAATGGAAGACATCAATTCATCCCCATTTCTGTCCGCAGAACTTCCGGCTTTTACAATAAGAGTTAAATATGAGGTTTTCGTTGTAATAAAAAGTGTGTTGCAAATCATGGTTTTCTTTCCTGGTGGAACATGTATGTTTATTGACAATTTTATTCTTAACTCCATCTAGACTTTAAGTTCTTTAATGGCAAATCTGTAGATATTTGGTGCCAGAAACCCAAATTGTGAGTACACAGAAATGAGCAAAATACATTTAAATGTAAACAAATTACTGATAAATGTCCTTTGTGTCAAAATAAAATGCTGGTGTAAGGAAATTAAGCTTATTTTAATTGGCTTTTCAAATAGGGAAATATTTCAACTGAAATTCTGGCAATGGCAATATTATATAGTGGCAATCAACTGTCAATGAATTGTGAAATGAAGCCATGGTAGATGTGATGGATGTGCCACAGCATTGTGGATACAAGTCATGTGAGACATGTCCACAGTACAAAATAGGGCTGAAATGATAGAAATTTCATTTCATCTGACATATTCTAGAAAAGTAATCCAAGGATTTTAGTTCTAAAAATACTGTCCAAAAATTTCTTGAAACAAATTGCAGATACAAATCGTTACTAGGCCGTATTTGTAGGAAACGGGGGGGGGGGGGACCCCGCTTTAATGCACTCTATTTGTTATTTATATTCAATTACCTCATCCAGAGAAACATCTGGATTCAAACCATCCTTTGCAGCAAAGCCACATTGCACATGGTCCCCGTCCGGGTCATACGCCAGAAGACGGAGACTTGAGAAGCAGTTCTGAGGAACCCTACACAAACACACAGTAAATTCTTTCATTTATCATAAAGAGTCACAATGTTTTTCATTTAAAATTGCTTTACTTTTTGTGGTGTGGGGATGGTGTGATTTGAGCAGCCACACCTGTCCTGGGTCTAGGTAATGAGGGCCCAGGATCAGTGTGGCTGTATACCTGTTGCTCGTCGAACGAACAGCAGGTAACACCCCTGTCCCCACACACACTCAAGAGAGGAGCCCTGTCATGACACGTGTCCATCTGCTCCTGGGCTCACAATGAACTTGTGTGTCTGCTACCTCATCTTCAGTGTCTCTGTGCTGGAGGCCCCTGAAAACGTCACTTGGTTGGCGTGTTGGAGGTGAAACTGCCACACTATTCAATAAAAAACAGTTTCTATATTAACTCTCTGAAACCAGTTTTTTTTTAATTGCTTCCTTCACTGTATATGATAGATATGAATGAAGTATTTGGCAGCAAATATTTAATTCATATCTATCATTCACTTGAATAACCGGATAATCCACCACGTTGGAATTCTATTGTGCAATGTTTTGTACGTGCATTCCACAAAAACACTACAGTATACTGGCCAGTGTATCTTCCTGTTTTTAATACTGATTGTATTTTGTATGGAGCCTTTTTCTGTAAAGACATTTATTTTTTTATTAACTGAGGCCATACCGCAGCGATGCCACAGCTGCAGTGATGGGACAATTATTAAAGGTGTGCGTGTCCGATCGATATCCCAGGTCCACCTTTCCTCGAGCAGTCCACTCCGACATTCCATTGACATTATAAGCCCAGCAGCAGCCTGTATCACTGAATAAAAGCGGGGAAAAACCTTGTGAGAAGAGATATAACACAGTGACTGAAGTTGATCTATGATTTAAATAAATTATACATAATGCCATGCATTATAATCTACATTACAAACAATCATTCACAAGTGTATTTGAATTAAAATTTCAAGCTTGTTTTATATACTTAGTAATTTAGACAATATAAACAGGCCGTCCCAAGCCTTTATTGGGCCCTAAGCAGACTTTGATTTGGGGGTAGTGGTGCACTGGGAGAGGGGCTGCACAGGACACACAGGGCTTTTCGCTCAGTTACTAAACGGGGGAAGATAAATACATCTTAGATAAAAACGCACTGTTTTTATTTGTTTTGTTTGGAGAAACGGGGAACTGGGACGCGCAGCGGAGTGGAGATTGATCTCTCTCCATTACGCATTACGCCGCATTACCCCCCCATTACCGCCCATACCCCCCTAGTGATGCGATCGATTGCACCACCACACCCCACCCCACCCCCTCATCCCCACCGATCTCGGGGGCCATGGGGGCCCTAAGCAGGCGCTGCACACTTTGGATGCCAAGAAACAAAAGCAGAACAAAAGAAAAGAATGGGTTCTGTCGGGCTTTGGTTTACCTCAGCGTGAGCGACTGACTTTGTGGGATTGTTGCTGTGGCATGTCCCTCTGACTGGCACCATGTCTCCTGGCCGTAGCGCCCCAGGTCTGTCACCACAGGCACCGGGTTCTCAAAGTGGGTGCACGCCCCACTCTTACATCCAAAGGAGGGCTTGTTGTCACAGCCGCCCCGACGACTCTCCCGATAGCAGAGGTTCACCTGGCAAATGAGGAAACACACAGGGAAGATGTGAAGCACCTGTACAGAAAACACCACCCCACTATGTTGCAGCTTCTCTGCAGTGTTTAAATGCAGTCCAATGGGGAAAACGTTTAACCCTTAAAAAAAAAAAGCTTAAAGCTCCCTATTACTGTATTTTTCCAACATGTTTTGAATAACAGTAACACCATAACTTATTTTAAACTACTTTTTCAGAATCAGAATGAGGTTTTTCCTCCGGGTGCATTTACATGTACTGTACAAGGAATATGGCATGATAAGACGCTGAGCCTTTAAAGATAGCTGACTAAAGACAGTCTGAGAAAAAAAATATATATATATAAGATACAATATAATGAAAAGTAAAGCGGGCGCTAAATGATGGGAACCAACATTTTAATAAATGGAACTAAGGGGTACCAGTCTGCTAAATTATGTCATGTAATGTAATGGTAATGTAATATGAACTGGGTTGAAATGGTGCATATAAATCACTTAAATCTGACTACTTGAAAAAACAAAAAGACGGAAAATAGGAGGCTCAACTCATGGCTCTATGAGAGTCGGATAACTTACAAAATATTATAAGTAATACCAGTAGCTGAATGGTGCATTGAAACATCCAGTGTGTCTCTTGCACATGTGTGACCACAGAGAGCGCAACAGGGCAAGGAGGAGATGATGCAGATTGTGGTGATTGGAATGGAGATTGAGTTCAGTATGCACCTGCTGTTATCAAGTTTCTTTTGTTTCTTTTGTTTCATATTCTATGAAACAACCCTGGATACAACATATTCTAATATACTCTTCTATATCAAACAGCTATTCTTGCCTAATGGGTTTAATTTTGCTGCATGTAAACCATTGAGAAATGGAAGGAATATTACTGCAGCTTCTGATAGGATTAACCTACCTCAAAGGTCCCATCCTTGTTCTTCTGCAGAGATGTAAAGCTGATACTTTCGCCAAAAAATTCCTCCTGAGCTGAAACAAAAGCTAATAATGTAGGCAGAAGCAGGAACATAGCCCCAAATGCCATGGCGCTCCTTGGCTTCTATTCATTCAATACCTTGCCCAATCCATTTCTACCACAGTGACTGTCTTGGAGGCGTAGCCACCGTACATCACTCAACAGGAATAGCTAGATGACGGCTGATTATGAGAATGTAAAAGGTGTAATACCACTACGCTTGACCTAACCGGTGAGGCGGGGAGGCGAGCCCGGAGCCGGTTCTCCTTTCCGGCGTCAAGTAACCTACCGGTTACTTGTAACCGCTGGGAAGCTTGACTGGGGTGGTACACTTGTCAAAGGGAACAACGTTTAAAAAAAAGAAAACACCATGGGATCCTTTTTTATTAAAGGCCTCATATTATACTCCCTTTCAACAGGTTAATATAGGTCTCTGAGGTCCCCATAAAATGTCAGTTTTTTTCTGAAAATACCACTCAGATTATGCATTCTAGGCATGCCTCTATACCATCTGTTTCTCAACGGGCTGTTCCTGTGTTTGTAGCTTAAAAAGCAAATGAGCTGCTGCTGCCCACGCCCACCCTGGAACTGGTTGGGGTTTTACTTCATTTCAAACTTTAGTTCTTACTATGCTATGAGCTGTCTCCAGACAATGACACTGAATAAAGCTGAAAACCCCTTGAAACCAACCAAGTCTCAACTTAGCCTTGACAGGCTGTGATTCGACCACTAGGGCACCCATCATAAGGCCAGCCCCACCGTATATATACTGGGTCACACCTACTGTCAAGGAAAAAAATTATGGCGGCTGCAGACTTGAAGATATGTGCGGGCTGCGGTGCACACATGACCCGCAGGGATACTCCCCCGCTGTGCGTCCAGCGACTGTCTTCGGTTCCCTCCCTAGTCACCCCCATACTGGGCCCTACGAGCGTCTTGGGGGGAGGGCGAAGAGGAGGAAATGGCTCTCCCGTCCTCGGACCTTGTTTTGAGGCCACGCTCCCCCACCTCTCTTGATCCCCCTCAGCATCAGTGCCAGGTGGATCTGGAGGAGTTAGCCGTGCACAAGGAGTTGCGGGATTTCCACGCACCCAGTGGGGCTGCGAGGTGGAGGAGGAAGGGGAAGGAAGAGAGCCAGGTGAGGAGGCACAAGGTGTGACTCACAAACCGTCCCAGGGGCCTTTTCATCAGGAACTGCTGCGCCTCCCGGAGCGGGCTGTGGCGAAGCTGGGGATCCCTTGAGCAGACCCCGAACCCACTGCTCCCTCCATGTTGCCTGGGGCATATTTTATGGAGGCTGAGGTTCAGCCTCCCCGAAGGAGGTGAGGTCGTCTTGGGGTGCTCCTCAGTAAACGTGCTCCTCCCATCAGATGTTCAGGCAGTGGTCGACACTGGACACCCAGCTGGAGTTGGTATACCTGGCTACGCCCCCCTCTGAGGAATTGGTAGCTGCCGCGAGAAAAACCTCAGCTACTGTCTGAGGTGTGTGGGCTGATGGCGAATCTGGCTGAAAAGTCATACAAGGCTGCGGGGCAGGCTGTTTAATAATGGCCCTGTTTAATAATGTCTGCCTGCTGCATGCCTACCAGGCCAGGCTCCTACGGGAGCTAGAGGGGAAGGCCACCCCCGAAACCTATGTGGAACTGCGCAAAGCCACCAGCTTCTCATTCACAATGGTCAGGGGTGCCACGAAAAGACGCGTGATGGGGTTTTCGGTGGTGACACAGCGCCACCTGCGGCTGAACCTGTCTTAGATTTTAGAAAAGGAAAAGACCAGGCTCCTGGATGCTCGGCTGAAGGCTTCGGCCTGTTTGCTGACGGGATGAGGGGTGGGCACAGGAATCCTTTCCGCCGTCCCCAGCAGCCACAGGCTTCGGCCGTTGGGGGCAGGAAGGTGTGGAGGATCTGAGTCGCTAGGGAGAGGGGAGTCGTGCTGCTGGACCGTCGGTTGGATCTCTAGTTTTAGCACGAAAAAAGACATTCTGCTGTACCAATTCCCATGCCAGTCAAAGCCGTGCGGTTAATGTACACAAAATACACACAGTCTTTATTCCCCCTCCCTCGCTCCAGTGTGTTTTCCCAGTGTGTTTATCGAGGCCCCCTGTTCACTCAGAAACATGAACGTAAATTATATCATTATCAATGAATATATATCAATTACATAATATCAATATGGGATGTTTTAACAAAATAATCTTACGGATTACCACTTTAAATTACAAAAACTTATGAAGGGGTCAACACACATTTTCGTCACGTCGTCACAATCAATTATTATGATTATTTGAAACCATCACACTTTTTCTTTAACATGAAGAACATCGTGAAAACATGGGGGGGGGACGCTGCGTGACGTGTATTTTCCAGGCGGTGAACTTCGCTCGCTGTTATTTTGAGGCTTGCTTCAACCCGTAGTGACGTCACGGAGTGGGGGAACTTGTCTATTTGGCAAGATGGCTACGGAACCCAACAAGACTGAAATCCTTACTATTTTTAAAAGACTACGGTCTATTCCCACGAACAAGGTAGAATATATTGATATACACGTGATTAACATGTATATTTCACAATCTTTTAATGTCGTGTGTGTGTTTTGATAGGGTTGTTTTCTTTTAACCTCCATGCATGTGTTAGCTTAGCTAGCGGTAGGGGAAGCAGGCTAGTGTAAAGGCCACGTATGCGATGTGTGCTTGAGGATGCTACCTACTCCGGTGGCATTAAGCTGTTATTCACCAATCAAAGACCACACCACGTTTTTGAGAAGTCGGCGTTATAGCGAAGATAACCAACAAGGATTTGTTACCGATTCAATTCATCGATTCAATCAACCCGAGGCCATACTATTTGATCATAGCTAACGTGTAAATACCATGGCGTCTGCTGGGAATACGCTAGGTTGATCACATTCACAAGCTTGTTTGGGAGAGACACAATGGAGTTATTATCTGTCAATATACTGTGTGTGTCTTTTGTTGCTTGCCTTAGCTGTGATGGTAAACACTGAATGGTTTGCCGGCTTGCTGGTTGAGATTATAGATTGAGATTGAGATTATTTACCTTCTTTCTCAATCAAACACCGTTGTTGGCTATCCAATGACTATCTCCCACCTGTGGCTATATCGTGTGCCCGAGTTTCCCGTTTCTATGACATCTTGATAATCATTCCAAATATTGAACGTCCTTGTTTGCTTTTCTCCATCACTTTATTCAATTGGGACAAAGTTCACCAATTCTAACATGAACCATTCTAGTAAGAAACGGTTACTTTCACGATTACATCCAATCTGCGTTCTATCTACACAGGTGTGTTTTGACTGTGCAGCCAAAAATCCCAGTTGGGCAAGTATTCCCTATGGAGTATTTCTGTGCATTGACTGCTCTGGAATCCACCGTTCCCTGGGAGTGCACCTCAGTTTCATCAGGTAGGCTCACACTTACGACTCATATCGAAAAAATAGAACTTGTCTCTTCTTTGACACACATTTTGATATTCAGTATAGATTACTTATTGAGGAAGATGCAGTTATTGTGATCTACATATCTAGTGTACAAAGGGGGGGAAGTATATAACATAGAATTTTTTTTTTTTTCATTTTTAACTTGTTTTCCCCCACTAGATCTACAGAGTTAGATTCCAACTGGAACTGGTTCCAGCTCAGATGTATGCAGGTTGGAGGCAACACCAACGCAGTAAGTCATAAGCCCAGAGGTTAAAATTAGAGCTTCAGATATGCCCCGCGGCCCGGCACAATATGCGGGCCGGTGATTGGGAACCTCTGCACCAGAGGACATTCCGTCGGTGATGGTCTGGTTTATTTCCCACTTCCATTGCCACATCTGTGGGATTGCTGGACATTACAGTCAAGGCGCACTCCCTTGAACACACAGTGAAACAGCACAGGAGAGGGAAAGGTGCCGGCGCACTCGTGCGTCTCCGTCGACGCGGGCTTACCTGGAATATTTCTCTTTAATGTGCGTTCATTGTGCAACAAACTCAAACTTATATTGAACTTTATTACTCATCACATGTGAATTGATTTGCTTATTTAAGCGAAAACATTTATGATACATTTTTTATTTACAAAAATAAATACACAATCCAATGGAAATTTCAGCATTTGAATAGTCCATTTTTTTTGAATATTCAAATTATATTCAAATTTTGCTCCTGCAGCCCTAGTTGAAATAACCTTTTTCGAGGTGGACTTGGTACCTTGATAGTGGCAGAGTTAGGGCACTTTGTAATATTTTGGTTGACAATGTTATGCAGATAGTGTAACAGAGTAGTCCTTTGCACTCTTCTCCCCGTGTCCTGCAGATGGCTTTCTTTCGTCAGCAAGGCTGTTCTACAAACGATACAAACGCAAAGTACAACAGCCGTGCAGCCCAGATGTACAGGGAAAAGATACGACAGCAGGCCAATGCTGCATTGTCTCAATATGGTACCGATGTAAGTATTACCAGTCACAAGGTTTCCAGCCCACATTGTCTTGTTTGTTACTTGTGTTCATTTAGCCATAGGAGATTAAGCAGGAATGTCCTCCAAAAATGAAGCTTGTGATTATACAATTAAACTTGAACTTTCTCGGTTCCTTTGTTAGGATTGATAGCAAATGTTGTAGCTTCCAGCTCTGGATGGTATTGGAGTGAGTCTGAGGCATTCAATTATGACTAGTGTCTGGCATCAGCTGCTACAACAGAGTTACCTTGTGTTTATTTTCACAAGGCTATTCTCTTCCAGTTGTTTATTTCCTAGTTTGGGATTATCTGAGTTTCATTAATTGCCCTCTAGTGTACAGTAGGAGCCACTTAAAGATGGCTGTTCCAGCCGGTTGACAGCCAAATTGCAACCAGCCAGTTTCTAGCCAACCACCAGGGAGCACCAGTCTGAGAGCCAACTCAACATTACATAATATGTAAAATAAGGCCATAGTATTGATTAAAGTAATTCAGTATTTAAAAACGGAATTTAAAGAGTATACAGTTTTTAAAAACACAATTTAAAAAATATCTAAAATGGAAAGGAGTAGTGGAGTTTAAGTAATATCAAAGTATCTAAAAGAAAGATAACATAAAATGCAGACAATAATGACAGTGAGTCAACTTCATAGTGGACATCTTAAGTAGTTGTGGGCCACAACAATGCAGTGTCATACTGAATGGCAAGATAGACACAGTGTTGTAAGACAAACACTACAATGAACTACTAAGAGGTAAGACAAAACAGGTATGCAATGCAATACCGGATACATTAAAGTGACTAGTGGTAGATGATGTAAACGGCAGTTTTCCTTCTTTTTCAAGGGTGTGGATTTATAGGTTCTAATCTTTGGCCTTTTGATTTCAGAATTTGGGTTTTTGAACAAACAAATTTCTGCGTTTGAGCCACTCGGTTGGAGAAATGGTCCCCTATCACCCCGCCCCCCCATCTAATAGATTTATTTTCCAAATTCCAAAAATGGCACAATAAAATGTTAATCAATCAAGATAAGTCAATCGAATAAAATCAACAACAAAGATATAATAATAATCATTTGTACAAACGTGAAAGAGGCTAAACAGTGTATGGATCCTTGTGAACACTCAAGATGGTTTTACTGTTGATACAGTGTAAACTCTGAGGTTTATTTCACGGATTAGTTTCCAACTATTAAATAAATATCCAGCTATTCATAAAGAATTATTAAGAAGACCCGTATGATCGTCCACACTGATCGGCCATTTAGTGCAAACAAAGAGAGGGCCCAAGGCTTTACCTGCTGTCTGCTTCAGTAGTTACTCAAAAAAAGGTGTACTAGGGCTATTAGAGACAAGTATTGTACCCATGTGTGAAAGTTTTAGACTGGAAGGCTACGCTGCAAATGATTATTAAAAAAAAAAAAAAAGTAGGAAGCAATAGGTAAAACACCAAAACGTGATAAGCAATAAAGGGTGATGCAACAATACAGATAAAAATGATCTCATACAGTCATAATGAACAAATGGTCAATTACAGTTGTGTGTGTGCACATGCATTAGTTGTCGTCCTGAAAAACAACGGGGATTGATAGATACTAATATATTTCAAATTAGTATTTCCATAGAGTAGTCGTAATAAGTAATAATGACTCATAAGGTGTGCACACAGCACACTGTTGGGACAAAAAATAAAATGTTCCAATTCTCAGAGTTAGGTTTGCCTCTCACACAATGGCTGGGAGCAAACAAAGTGTTGAAGATAGCATGATTGTATATGTGAATTCATCAATTTACAGTAAAGCAGCAGACATGCACATCATGCTTAACCGGCATACTGTACACATGCTGTATCACAGGCATCAGTAGTTCATCCTTGGATTTTCCCCTAACCCTGGCCTTAATCTAAGGTGGGGCTTAAAGTAGTATCATTTCCAGCAAATTGCTGGAATGGCTATGAATGTAAGTATGTGGGAATGAAAGCATTAAGATTTCTGTAAAGTAGGTCTGGAGCCAAAACAAATAAAGCACAAATAGTGGGTTTTTAAAAATATTTATTTCATACAAATATTTAACACATTATTTGTTTTCAGGAAAGGAAAAAAAGAGAGTTCTTTGTATTCTTAAACGTTATTTTTCTTCTTCTTTAAAATACCACTCAGACCCAGGACATGTATTTTAGAGAATTATTTTGCCAAGTCTCCTCTGATATTAGACACCTCGCGTGATCCTTACATGATGTATCCGGAACAGACTCTATGGAGGTAAAGGAGGCCAATGTGGGAATGACTATCTACTGCCTTTGCCAGATTTTTTTTTTTTTTTATCCAGCAATATTACGGATTCCATGTGGGTAAGGGGCTTATAAGACACATTTAGGGTCTGAATGGCATTTTTAAGAACCAAATTGAAGAAAGGGAAAAAGTCCCGTCTCCGTAGAGACTGGACGTGTTTCAGTTTCTCGTCTTTGCAGCCGAGCGCCACAGTTCGGATCTGACCCACCATTTTTCCAAATGTTTTGGGGTTTTTTTTCTTCTTCCCGAAAACAAATAACTTCAGAAATATTTGTGAAGACTAAATACTCATAAAACCCCACTATTTGTGCTTTGCTAGTATTCAGATTTGGCTCCACCCCTACTTTATGTGCGTGTCCCGGCAATGTTACTGCTTCCATTCCCACACAGTTCCACTCATAGCTGTACTGGCCTTTCCCCAGAAATTATACTAGGTCAAGAGTGGGGAGATTTATGGAACATCGAAACCGGCTCCTTTTACCACATTACGCCAATATGGAACATTGCCAGTCGGTTTACAGCTGTCATTCGATATGGGAAAGATTTCACAGATCATATAAACTACGCTATAATGACGTTTTTGGCAGTTTCCAAAAAAAATCTAGATCCATTTTGTAACTGCAATATTGTTCATCTCTGACATTTGGAGTCCATAGGTTTGAAGACAATTTCTGGGTTCTGAACATAGTTTAGGAAAGTGTGTAACTGCACCTTCTTCCTATCCTATCTTCCAGTTATGGATAGAGTCCTCTGTGGGGAGCACTCCTTCCACTGCCCTGGAGAAGAAAGAGGCAGACTTCTTTGCAGAGAATACCCAGGTTTGGTACTATTAAGATCTTAAAAAGCATGTTATCTGAAAAAAACATGCTTTTTGGTTGGCTTATTGAGCATGTAAGACTTGTTTTGCAATTGATCTCAAATATGAGCTAGATAGGCCTCATTTAGAAGATTTAAAGGGACCTATTATGCTTTTCCTTATTTTCTGATATATATATATATATATATATATATATATATATATATATATATATATATATATATATATATATATATATATATATATATAAATATAAATATAAATAAAATGTTACAATGTCAAATGGTCATCTGCTCACTCCGCAAGCTTGGGGCACAGCAACTAAAATCAGGGTGGTGCCACCCACTAAACAGACCGTCCTGGAACAGAATGGGTTAAAGGCAAAATGGATAGAATGCATAATCTCAGTGGCCTTTTCAGAAAAAAACATGTTTTTGGGGCATCAGAGATCAAGACATGTTGCTATATATATATATATATATATATATATATATATATATATATATATATAAAATCAAACGCAAGGCAAGTGTTATGGATTTTTTTTTTTTCTTTTCACATTTCCAGCTTACTGATGACTGGAGTATGGCGCCTACTATGTTGTCAGAGCAAAACGGATCCACTCTCACGCCACAGCTGATGGACCCAGCAGCCAAAGTCCAGGATTCCTCCATCACCCGTTAGTAAAGCAACAATTATTCCAATATGAGATTCATGAGATTTCTTGGTATAGTAAATGGCAATAGTCAAAGGGTAGAATATGCTTTTTGAAGAGGCCTCAGCTTCAGATCCAGCGGTGATTAAAAAAAATAAAAAATAAAAATAAAAAAAATGAATAATTAAATAAAAAATATATATATATTCTACATTTGCTGATTTTGCTTTTTTATTTCTGTATCTATCTATTAAAAAAAAATGTATATCCCATATTCAACAACATAAACCGTCAGTCCATAATTAAAAGCCTTTACAAGTATACGATAGTCAGAAAAACCAAAGTTTATGTTTCTATACTCTTTTCTCTCCAATTCCTTTTTCTGGTAAGAAGGAAGAAGGAACTTGTTCACTGGAAGGCCTTCTTTACATCTATTTATTTATTTACTTACACAATTACATTTATCCAAAGAACAGGGAAGGACTAAGGTTTTGTTAGTCAGCACCTTGCATGGCTGTCTCTGCCATCGGTGTGTGTTTGCGGGAATGTTTGTGTGAAAATGAGGCATAATTCTAAAACAGCTTTGTTCCCTGGCCTATAAACAATGCTATATCAAATGCAGTCAGTTTACATTTGTCATTTTCTTTATATGTCAGAGCCAGAGGAGGGACCGAGCATTGATGGACTGAGCACGTCTCCTAAAGCCTCCATTGGTGAGTTTACCAATCAATCACAGTGCCTAGATTTCAAAACAACTTAATTATTTTTTCTTGTTTCTTCATTGTATAAGGCTTTTCCCTGAATGCAGACCTTAGTTGAGGTTTATTATAACACACATCTGAAAGTGAAATGGGGGGTAAGAACTGTTACATAACATGTTTTATTTTAATTTTTTTGCTTTTTTGTTTATATAATGGCAATTTCTTTAGAGGACTCCATGCGCTTGTCGTCATTTGAGACAAGGACACCCAAAGGTGATTAGAGTGGGTTTGGTTGTTTGGCTGTCTGGCTGTATTTTAGAGGCATAGCTGTATTCTTGATCGGCATTTTACAAGTCCTGTTTTAGCTTCTTTTGTGGCTGCAGGGGGAAAGAAAATCAGTGAAAGTAATTTGAGCATTTGTGTGGCGTTCTTTTTGTAGGATAATCTTGTGTAGGGCTGGGTAATCAAAGGATTAAAATGTTAAAAGTGGGTGGTAATACATTCCTCCGTATCACCTGGGTATCGTGAGAAAATAGTTTTTTTTTAATCAAGGAAATACTGAGTTGAAGGAAATTATTTACTGCAGGACTTTAAGTTATTGTAAAATCACCCTTTCACTTTCTGTTTACGGTAGAATTTAAATGTATATTTAATGCAACACAGCCAATTAATGCTATTGTATAATTATAGAACGCAGAATTGCGATTGTGGCGCCTCCCCTTGCGGCTGCCTGCGCGAGCACCTGGTGTCGGTTACGCACATTTAGTTTTTTGAACTTGAACTTGAACTTATTTTAAATAAACATGTCTTTTAAACAATATAATTACTATGGCAATTGCAAATGATAGAAGACGTTTACTCCTTCGCCGAAAGTCGTGTAGTATCTGAACAAATGTATCGGCAAAACAAAGCCCCAATAATCTCAGTTGCAAGCGAGTGGTGTGATTTGCATGACTTTTCCCTAACCCAGTGTCAGGCTTTACGCTTTTCAAATGCTTTTGATTTGGTTGGAAAGTGTTTTACTCTTGTAGGCTTTGTTCAGTGAAAATACTGCAGTTCTTTGGCATTTGTTTTTTGCCTTTTTGTTTTTTTTCTTGACTTTATGGAAGACCTTGTTTATTATATTAACTCTTGTTAAATTAATTTTCAGTTTCAGTACATTCTCCTGTCGGTTAATGGCAGATTACTTGTGTTTTTTTTGCTTATAAATATTTGAAACATTCCTGTGCACAGTGCATAACAATACCTCATGTTGTATTTTACCACAGACGTGAAACCGTCCATTATTGGGAAGAAAAAGCCTATGGCTGCTAAGAAAGGGGTAAGTGACGGTTCCTCCTCAAAAATTGTTTCTTGTTAGATCAAATTTAACAAAGTAGAGAAACCCAATTAACTGGAGGAAAGGGAAGTCATTGCTATTGGTATGCTGCTCCACCGGGGGAGCTTCTGAGGTGCTCCTCTGCTGAACCTTGGTTTGTGTGTTTGCTTTCTCTTACTCAGCTTGGTGCTAAGAAAGGCCTTGGCGCCCAGAAGGTGAGCAGCAAGAGCTTCTCGGAGGTTGAGAAGCAGGCGCAGGTGGCCGAAAAGCTGAGAGAAGACCAAGTCACCGAGGCTAAGAAGCAGGCCGAGGAGTCGATGTGAGTAAATACAACTAGGGCTGAATGATTTGGGAAAATATTCAAATTGGGATTTCTTTAGATCGATATTGTGATTGCGATTTAGTATTCGAGTTCCTTGTCTTCTGTATTATTCCTTAAACACAAGCAATAAATCATTCTATAGTATGACCAACACAACATTGGATACAGTCAACTTAGAGTAGGAGCCACTTGAAGAGGCCTCTTCCAGCTTCCAGCTGACAACTGACTTGAAACCAGCTTTCAGCCAGTTTTCAGCCAACCACCATGCGCTTCCCAGCCAGTTGCCATTCGCCTGGAATCCCCCCCCCCCCCCCTTCTCATGTGTCCTGACAGGGCGTGTTTAATTTAGACTGTAAACACGCCCATTTATTCAATTGCTGTGTGTCACAATGAGATAGCGCTAACTTCACAAAAACACAATCACATTCCAGAGCGAGATTTCAGATTTTCACCCCTAACTCTGACTCATTACCTGAGATATTGTCCTTTGAACCCTGACCAGAGGTCATCTTTCAAAGTTCAATTGTTTTTTTTGTGAATGGGAACAGGTCTTAATGACTTATTTTAATCTTCATGTTGCACAGCTGTTTAATTTCAAAATCTGAGCTGTTTTTTATTTACATTTTCGAAAGTTCATTAGCTTTGTAATGAGAGCACTCGAACTAGGTATATGTGATTATAGTTTCAAGTTCATTGCGAAATACTTGATAACAATGCAAGCTTCATTACCAGTAATGAGATTCTTAGTCTCAGAGCCACGTCAGCGTTACATAATACATAAAATGAGGGCATAGTGGTGATTAAAATAGAACAGTATTTAAAAACAGAATTTAAGGACTATTTAAACAGTTAATTTTTAAACAAAATTTAAAAATCTAAAATGGAAAGAAGTAGTGTAGTTTAAGTTATATAAAATTATTTACTGAAAAGAAAGACAAAATAAAATGCAAATAATAATGACAGTGAGTTAACTTGATAGTGGACATCTTAAATAGCCTTGGGCCACAACAATGCTGAATGGTAAGATGGACACAGTGTTGTAAGACAAACACTGCAATGTACTACTAAGAGGTAGACAAAACAGGTATCCAATGCTTGATAAATTAAAGGGACTAGTTTGAAAGTTTTACTTGCCTGTTTTTAAAGTGGCCAAGTGTGTGGAATTATAGGTTCTAGTCTTCAGCCTTTGGATTTCAAAATTAGGGTTTTTGAACCATCTAATTGTTATTGTACTTAAAATAATTGTGAAATACCACAATAAATAATAAAGTAAGTAATAATTACTTATAAGGTGCGCACACGGCGCAAAATTACGTCATCAGGGGCGATATAATTACAACCAGGGTCTGAGCGCCAACCTGTCAAGGTTCTTGCATCGGTCAGCCACGCCCCAATCACTGATCTGCCCTAACCACAGAGAAAGTGTCCCTATTACGCACCGTTTCGTTCCATACACACTTGTTTCGTTCCATTAGGAGACGTAAAATAAAATTAAAAACACACTGTTCTGGCGCACCGATCGCGGGCACCCCATCACTGACAGGCGCGTCGTCGTAGAGGGAGACAAGGCCGCAAGATGTGCCCCGATCGCTCCCTCTCCATGATGATGGTGCGTTCAGCGCCTATCTCTCCTATAGGAAGAGCTGGCACTCGACAGCCCTATTGGTAAGATTGTGTAACATTAAAAAAATAAATAAGCTTTTTTTTTTTCTTTCTTTTCTTTTTTCGCAGGCTTTGTGATTTGAAAATTGTGTTCTGTTAAATTGCATTGTCGGTTTGAATTAGATTAATCATTCAGCCCTAAATACTGTACAACCCAAGTGGAAGGCACCCAAAGTCTCTGCTCTTTGTATTTGTGCCAAACAATGTTCAGGGTTGTGGCGGAATGACTCGATTTCCTCCTTTTTTAAATTTATTTATTTTTTATCCATGTCAGCTTATTTTGTGAAATTTCCGTTGAATTGGGAAACACACTATTTTCACTTCTGCTCAATTCCGAGCAGGATTGTGCTTGTTACCAGAGCCACCAACTTTGAACAACTGAGGATTTTTCATTTCCAATTTAACCCAGTGATATATTTTTAAAATTGTGTGTGTGTGAGTCGTGTGAATCACAGTGTTGCCTTCACACTTGCGCCGTCGTTCTGACCTTTCGTGTTGTGGCGGTTGCAGCGTGGCCTCCATGCGTCTGGCCTACAAGGAGCTGGAGATCGACAGGAAGATGGAGGACAAGAAGATCCAGAACATGGAGGGCAAGAAGAGGGAGCAGGCCGAGAGGTTGGGCATGGGCTTTGGCAACAGGAGGTGACGTCCCGCAAACCTTACACACGAGATCACAGTGACCAGGCAGCAGTGAAGTGTGTGTGTGTGTGTGTGTGTGTGTGTGTGTGTGTGTGTGTGTGTGTGTGTGTGTGTGTGTGTGTGTGTGTGTGTGTGTGTGTGTGTGTGTGTGTGTGTGTGCGCGCGCGTGTATTTACCTTTGCCTTTCCCCTCTCAGTGCCGTGTCGCACTCGGTGATGTCACAGATGCAGGTGATCGAGCAGGAGACTCCCGTTGGGGTCAAGTCCTCCACGCGCTCCAAACTCGACATGTTCGACGAGCCGGGCTTCACATCCGGGCCCCCCAAGTACGAACCAAATACCAGCCACTTTCTTCTTGCTTTCTAGAGCTGGGACATATGGCCAAACAATCAGAACAGGATGTTATTTGGATTCACAAATTATATGGATTGACAAAATACAAATTGCGCTTGGGGCTAAACAGTTGTCAGACCAATTCCTGCCGAGTCATTGAGTTAACTGGTGGTTTTGCAGGTACAAGGACAACCCGTTCACAGTGGGAGACACTTTTGGATCCCGATGGGACTCTGAGGGCGGGTCCTCCTTCACTGCCTCCTGGGCCTTGGAGAAGGAGGAGCCCAAAGAGGAGGTCACCATCTCCAGCATCCAGCCCATTGGAGAGAGGTACTTATCCAAACATGTGTGGGTGTTTTTTAAATCCCAGAAATGTCCGGTTTGTGTTCCTCTGAGTGTAATGTGGGTGCTTTGTCTCCAGGCTCCCCAGCAGGAGAAAAGCTGAGGTGTCTGCCACCGTGGTGGAGTCCAGCGAAGCCCGGCAGAAGTTTGCCAACGCCAAGGCCATCTCCTCTGACATGTTCTTTGGGCGGGAGAGCATCGCTGAGGTGAGGAAATGTCTGTTCACCCTTAAGACACAATGGGGTGAATTTTAATTTTAATTTTATTATTATTAATTTTTTTCGACAGATTATTTTGGAATTGTGCAGTTGTATTGGGGGTAATTGTTTGTTAACCCTTATCTACACATTACCCAGATCATATGTAGTTTCAGAGTCTCAAACCTAAACGAAAACATGTTATTGGGAGATCAGTAGAACATGATGGTTGGCACAGAATCCTATTTCCTCAGCTGGAGTCATCTAACACCACCATCCACCATCCACCATAAAAGGATGATGTCATTTTTCTGCAATATTCCAGATTTAATATGGCATCTCGGCATCTGTTTTTATGTGGTTCTAATGCGATGCCCTCCTTTAATCTGGTCAGGTACAATTTTGAATTGTAATTGCACCAAACTGTAGTGATTGGATAACTGACGGACTGACTTCCCTTCTCAGTACGATGCAAAGACCAGGTTGGAGAGCATGTCTGGGAGCACCTCCATCAGTTCAGCCGACCTGTTTGGGGAAGGCAGCGACCGCTCAGCAGGTGTGTGTGTGTGTGTGTGTGTGTGTGTGTGTGTGTGTGTGTGTGTGTGTGTGTGTGTGTGTGTGTGTGTGTGTGTGTGTGTGTGTGTGTGTGTGTGTGTGTGTGTGTGTGTGTGTGTGTGTGTGTGTGTGTGTGTGAGACAATTGAAAAATGAAATGGAAAAATAGTCTGCAAAGTTTACCTCCTTCCCACCCTACTGTTTTGTGGTGAATCTGAAATTGGTTCTTCTTCTTCTATAGTGTTTGTGTAATACTGACATAGGAATCGGGCAAATCGTTTTTCTGCATCCGGTTATTCAATTGAAAATGCTCTTGTTTGAGTGACGCCGTGCCGATTACGCTTCTCCGCCCCAAGGCTCGGCCGGCTTCGACAGCGTGCTCCCCTCGGGCCCGGACATTGCACACTTCAAACAGGGAGTGAAGACGGTCGCCGGCAAGATGGCCGTGCTGGCCAACGGTGTCATGAACACCATCCAGGTAGGAGAGAGAGAGAAACAGGAACGAGGTCATCGCCCGATAGCGTCCAAGCGGCTCGGTCACTTTCTGGAACAACACCATAGAACACCCGGATCTTTTTTGTTTCTGTTTTCCCAGGATCGCTACGGCTCCTACTGAGGCGGACTGCAGCCGGACAGCACCTACCTGTGGAAAGAGGAAGATACTAACGACTGTAGAGACAACCGGTCTCCCGACTGCCTGCTGCATCTGGACGGAACAGAGCCAAGATGGAACCTCCTGTCCACTCTCAAAGACTATTCACAGGAGTGGGACAGTATTTGGCATTTTCCTCAATACCGCTAGCACATCTTTTTGAGTTTTATTTTCATAAATGAAAATGGGTGTAGTAATTTTGTTGTAAACCAAGACTGGTTGTAATTTACTGTCAGAGAAAGAAAGAAAGAAGGAAGGAAGGAAAGAAAGAAAGAAAGAACAACCCTTTTGGTCTTTAGATTTCAGTTTTTAAGTCAAGGTTCTATTCTATATATTTTATTCCTTATAAACAAAACAAGGTTTTGATTTATTTTATGAACTGTTATTCCAATGCTTATGTCACTTCTTTTTTGGTTTTTGTAATTGAAATGGAGCAGTTAAGTGTTCAACCATTCAGCATTTATTTGATCAAGCAGCCACTATCTTTGTGCAACTGCAATCAGTGTTCTTTTGGTCTGTTTATTTATCCATTTTTCAGGAAGCACTGACGGCGAGGAGACTCATTATTCCTCATTATTGTTTTTCGACTTGTGAGGCTGTCACTCAGTTTTCAGGGGGATATTGATTTGTCAATAAATGTATGCTGCGGGACAAGATCTACTCCGTTTCTGCCAGAGAAACCCAATCTCATACCTCATCTCCAAGAAGCAATTTAACCGCTTGGTTTCTTTCTTTATTTAACATCTTTTAGTTTTTGAATATTTAGTCTTTTGTTCTCAGACATCAGCCAATGAAAAATGTGTCCCTCTTTGCTGGGCTTAAGTAACTATTTTTAACACTTCCGATTTACTAGACCGGACACACAAAACCCTTAGGATATGCTTGAGAAACGGGAAAATAAAGAATCCAGATGTTTTTGGGCAAACTTTTTTGAAGTTGCAATATTCCTTGAACAGAAAATACTTCAAACAACTTTGTTTATCTTACTGTGCACAAAGTTCAGTACTCACAGCATGGTAAAAGGTAGACAGGACCAGAGACTTGCATCTAAAAGATATAGGTGGATCAAGTGGCAAATAATTCAACAGTGGTATTGTCAAAGTGTTTATTTGGAACGTATGCATTATGAATTGTTTAGGTATGGCATGGCTGAAGATGTGGATCCAATCTTATTTGTTTTGTTATAGAATTTGTCGTGGGATTAAACCTCAACCATTTTCCCCCAAACCACAATCTCTTGCCCTCGTGTTCCAGGTGGACTTGACACCAGAGCCCTCCAGGCAAACTCAAGAAACAGAAAGACTCTTGTAGATTTTGTGGCTAATGAAAAGGTCATTAGGAGAGTCGTCCATTACCCTGCTGTGGAAATACCTGTCTATGTATGTCCCACCAACAACAGAGTTCTACCGAAAGACATAAAAAATAAAAACAATGAATTATTTATTTGTAGGTAAAAAAAAACAAAAAAAAACCTATTAGATATGTTAATAAAGATTTAAAAGAAAAAAATGCTGTTTTGATTTCATTGAAGTGCCTCTCCTTATAATGGAGCATTACAAGTAGTGCAGAAATGGTTGTTTAATTTTTTAAAGAAACAAATATTCTGTGACATTAGTATAGATATGCGACACCATCTTCAACATCCAGTTGTCCAGTCAGTATTTTTGTTAGAAAGCAAGGTTTGTGTGTATGCATGCTCTCACACACGCAAATGTATTTCCCTTGTTTGATCTCAGTAAAGGACTTTTTAACTTGTGAACAGTCATGTATAATTTATAATTCTAAGTAATATCCGCTGTACATTTCTCTCAGAAACGAAACTGAAGAGTGGAACACTTAAGTCAAAATGAAACTCGATAGCCCGCTGCTTCCTGCTCCTGCATCCTGTCTCTGCTGTGCGGGTGAGGTGATGATGGGGTCAAATTAACTGAACGCTTCCACAAAGCAATATCAAAATCTTACACTGAACTTCACTGTTCCTACTATTCCTGCATTTTCCCCCTGAGGATTAATAAAGTGTTATCTATTCCAAAACAGCTGATGGTTTTATTGGGCTGTAGTTCCCATTTTCTGTGACAGGCATTTGAGAGAGATCGATCAATAAAATAAAAGACTTGAAAATAAAAATGTACAAAGTAAAACCATATAGGCAACTACCAAAACTCAAATCATTAGGAAAACCAATTTATTTACATATCTTCCATAACAAAATACAGTTAATCAATTTATTTAATTTCTTCATGGTTAAGTAAAATAACGCTGGATCTGGCTTCACGGTACTGGTTCCCCTCACTACTTTAATGACTCTGTTCTTAAATGCACTGTCAGATATTGAGTATGAGTAAAAAGCTTTTCATTCAGTTTTGCCATGCCATTATCAATGATTATCTTGAGTATTTATACGAGCACCTTTTCTGTCCAAATGCTACCCTGATCTGAACTGGGCTTTAAAAAAATGTAACCTGCCAAAAAAATTTGCGGATCTCCTACTACAGAGGCAGATCTGAACCGTTCACTTGCTGCTTGTTTTACCTGAAAGATATTGGAGGCTGAACATTTCCAAGACATCATCCTTTGTCTTTCTAGTTTACCTTTGTTTGACTTTTGCTGGTGACTGATTTAACTGTTGTTTGCTCACTTTGCAAGGAAAGAATGATGAAAAAAAATAATAAAACTGACATTTGACACACTAGCAGGAGACCTGAAGACCGAGAAAAGTAGAATTCAGAAGAGTGCAGATTCAATGCGAGCAACTTCCCCCTTGTTTAGGTTTAGATATGTAACGTAGTAGCATCAGCCAATAGTATTAGAGCAGTGTGACTATATTTATTTTTCACACCAAGTGCAGGTACTGAGCCCTCACTCTGGTTATTTTCTGATACGAATACTGAACATTTGATCTCCAATAAGAGTGAGATCACTGATTGTGAAGACGTTTATGTGACTGATGTTTTCACTGCTGTTTTCAAACAAAATTAGATATAATGTGAAACCGTCAGCAACATGATCTAACTAGGAGCAGCAACCAGGCTCTGTTAGGTCAGTGTTTTGGGGGGTATTGGAACAGTTTTATGAGGACTCGGGCACAGTATTTAACTCAGTAGCGATGCATCCCTCGTTGCAGCATATCTTCTTATCCCCAGTTGTAGGAGTAGATTTTCTGCCAGACCGGGAGGTATTCCATGAGAGGACCTGAGCAGTGGGGAGACATGACAAACTGAATATGTTATACATGGTATCAGTGAAAGATAAACACGACTCATATTTAGCAAAATAATGTAGCATGCGTCCCATGCTTTTAAATTATTGCGTATATATAATGTATGTATTGTCGTTGGCCTGGGTGTTAAAAGTGCGCGGGGTCAGCAGTGTGGCTACTTACGCGCTACCAGCCCTATGCCTGGTATGTTGTCAGCCAGAACTCTGAGCAAGAAAAATATTTTCTCCCTAAAAATAAAAAAATAAAAGACAATAGAAAGAACTGATAAACAACAAATACATTTGAGGAGTAACAGGGAAATTCCAGCCAAAAGATTTAAAAAAAAAAATCAAATTTGTGAAGCAATTCACCGACAAGTGTGTGAGAAGAAGGCACGGAAGCATTTCCAGAAGCAGACCTGGTCGTATTTGACGCATATCATTGATCCACTCGAGTGTGACGCAAATTAGGGCACAAAAACAAACACATCAAAGACAAACAAAGACATCCTAAACTCACTGGGAGTATCTGTCGTAGAAGGGGGAGCGGAGAAGGTAGTAGAGCAGCAGGAACGCTCTCCTCCTCATCTCAGCCCTTTCCCAGCGACTCTGGAATTTGGTGTCGCTGAGCAAACTGAAACTAGCGCACACACACACACACACACACACACACACACACACACACACACACACACACACACACACACACACACACACACACACACACACACACACACACACACACACACACACACACACACACACACGAGGGTGAGGACGATCAGAAAACTCTTAAACCCAGCAGACGCCTCACGGAGAGGGCATCACAACAAGATTCAACCCCTTCACATTACTGAAGCGGTCGAAAACCACGTTTTAGTAACATTTCAGAAACGACACCTTTATTTCAATGAAGGAACTCAACGATTCAATAAAAATGACAGTTCAAATATTGGTTGTAGAGGAGACAATTGTTTACCTGGAAATTTCTAACGCTCCAGAAATCAGCCAAGGCTTCCATGACTGTTTTCCACACAGCCCCAGACTGAGTACTGCGGTTACACGATAAGGAAAACGGTTTACCTGGAACCAACTGCACGAGCCTTCGGCGGAATGCATTTTTTTTTTTAAGGTTCTAAAACAATGGGAATCGTGTGCTTTGAATTTGGAACACGGGATCATTCCCGTCCCGTGCAGAAGGGGAAGGATACGGTGTACGAGCGGTCGCATGATGTAGATGGACTCAGCGAGGGTCTGCTGGACGCCCAGCTCGGTGGGCTCTCTGTATAGCTCCTCCCTCAGGCGTCTACCCTTGTCCCGAGAGGGGGCTCCCCACAGCCTGCTCTGGAGAGACGGCACTGGACGGCCAAAGCAGGGAGTCGTTAGTGGGCGGAGGAGAATGACCTCCGAGCACCAGGGCCATAGGTGACCTCAAACTGAAATGTATACACCCTCTCCAGTGGTCCACCAACAACAAGGAGGGTTTTGTGTCTGGTGTCTTTAGTAATAATAAAAATAACAAAAAAAAAAAAAAAAAAAAAAAAAAAAAAAAAGGATTTTAAATCGAATCTTAAAATGCAGCGTATTGATACATTATTTTGTTACTCTCTTACCGCTTCCTAAAGGCCTCATGACTCTTCCCGACCGCTGGCCCACGAAGGGTTCATCTTTGTGCTCCTCCTGTGCGTCATCTGTGCAGGGAAGAAGAGAAAAATGCTTGACCCTGATGACGGGAGGAGAGGTTCTCATGATCATCATTACCACATTCAGATATCACTGCTTGATGTAGTAAATATACATGTACTTTTAATATTTCTAGATACAAGGAAGACTGGCATTTTGGGACTACTTCAATTTATATATAATGACATGTAAATTGTTTTTTTGTGAGGAAAAGAAAAAATACAAATGTGTGGCAGGCGAGAGGGGCGTGTTTAAGCCACGTCTGCAGAAGGACAGTGCTGGCTTGGCTCCGTGGCGGCGCAGCTTACCGGGTCTGCCCAATCAGCCTCTTTAGCACTGATTGGCCGGACCCGGCTGGGAGAGTCTTCTATGTTGTTTTGTCTTTCAGTGGGAAGCGGAGGCGCAATGCGCTGAGACGCCTGCGGTCCGGAGCACGACCACAACAAAGTAACTCTGTTCATCCCTTTTAGTTTATCTTCCTGTTTTGCCAGTAAGCCTTTGTGTTAACGTTCTGAATAAAATCCTCCCCATGTTGGCGCTCCACTGCTCCGAACGACTCCTCCTCCCTCCCTAAACCATGTGGGTAGAGACTCCCACAAATTTTTGGTGGGTAATAAAACCCTGTCTTTCAAAAAACAATGGCATATTTGCTTTTATTGGAGCATACGCTAAACCTGCAGTAGAGAGAGAGCACATGTTCGGCGATCACAATATATATATATACACACACTACTCACAAAAAGTTAGGGATATTTGGCTTTTGGGTGAAATTGATGGAAAATGTAAAATGTTCACGCTACAGTGACATTATATCATGAAAGTAGGGCATTTAAGTAGAAGCATGCAATGGTGATTTCCTCATCTCAAACAATTGATTGAAACAAAAGCCAACAACAGTGGTGGGTACGCCACAACAAAAAATGTCAATGTCTCAATAACTTGTCATGTGCCCTTGAGCATCAATTACAGCTTGACAACGACGTCTCATGCTGTTCACAAGTCGACTTATTGTCTGCTGAGGCCTGGCCCCCCACTCTTCTTGAAGGGCGGCCCTCAGGTCATTGAGGTTCTGGGGCACAGAGTTACGAGCCTCTACACGGCCACTCAGCTGATCCCATAGGTTTTCTATTGGATTCAGGTCTGGAGAAAGTGCAGGCCACTCCATTTGAGGTGCCCCAGTCTCCAGCAGCTGTTCCCTAATGATGCCACCTCCATGAGCTGGAGCATTGTCGCCCATGAAGATGAAATGAGGCCTGTGTTGTTCATGCAGGGGCACAATGACTGGATGAATGATGTTATTCAGGTAGTATGGGCTTGTCACTGTACCATTCACAAAGTGTAGGGCAGTTCTGTATTGACTAGACACACCTGCCCACACTGTAACACCACCACCACCAAAGGCTTGTCTGGTGACAACAGTGGCTGATGCATAGCGCCCTCCTTGACGTCTCCAACATCGTTGGCGGCCATCATTTCTGCTCAACGTGAATCGACTTTCATCAGAGAACAGCACTGAGGCCACTGGTCCCTCGTCCAGCGTAAATGCTCCCTGGCCCGTGCAAGACGATGATGCCTGCGCCTGGTGGTGTGGTCAGGTACCCTTGCAGGTCGTCTAGCACGCAGACCACGCTGATGTGAACGGTTTTGAATGGTCTGACGTGACACTTGGGTGCCTCTCACCTCCCTTACATGTGCCTGGAGTTGAGTGGCATTCATCATCGGGTTCCGCAGGGCACTGTTCACAATGAAGCGCTCATCAGTGTGGGATGTGGCCAAAGGACGTCCACTTCTATGCCTTTCTGTGACTCTTCCAGTCTCTCTGTATCTCTGTTGCAACCTGCTGATGACACTCTGTGACACTCTATGCTCAGTGGCCACTTCCCTCTGAGAACATCCTGTTTGAAGCCTCGCAATGGCGAGGTACTGTTGATCAATTGTTAGGTGTCGTCTTGGTCTCATTATGTCAAAATGTGAACAGCATGATGAAGAGAACTGTTTAAATACCAATTCTAATTGAACCAGGAAATGTATTGGTCGATTCATAGATCAAACACCTGTTGTGAATTTTGCCGTTCAGCTCCTTGTAAGAGAACAGCAAGTTGTGCAAAAAGTACTGAAACATTGAACAGTTGGACATGTGCATTCAAAAGTTTAGAGAAGGTCAAATTAAGTTCACCTGTAAAGGTGATTGTAAATGCACCTGTAAAGGTGCATTTTAGGTTGATCCTGAAATTTCACCCAAAAGCCGAATATCCCTAACTTTTTGTGAGTAGTGTATACTGATCAGCCAAAACATTTAAACCACCACCAATAACTACTTATACTGTGTAGGCCCCCCTCGTGTCGCCAAAACAGCTCTGACCCGTGGAGGCATGGACTCCCCAAGACCTCTGAAGGTGCAAGACACCAGGTGGTTTCTGCGGTATCTGAAAAGCTTTTTACTCATACTGAATATCTGACAGTGCATTTAAGAACAGAGTCATTAAAGTAGTGAGGGGAACCAGTACCGTGAAGCCAGATCCAGCGTTATTTTACTTAACCATGAAGAAATTAAATGAATTGGTTAACTGTATTTTGTTATGGAAGATATGTAAATACATTTGTTTTCCTAATGATTTGAGTTTTGGTAGTGGCCTTTATGGTTTTACTTTGTACATTTTTATTTTCATGTCTTTTATTTTATTGATTTGGTGCCAGATACCAGGTGGTATCTGGCACCAAATCAATTAGCAGCAGATCCTTTAAGTGCTGTACGTTGTGAGGTGGGACCCCCATGGATCAGGCTTGTTGTTTCCAACACATCCCACAGATGCTCGATTGGATCAGACCCTAACCCCGGCCATCCACATGATGGAGAAGAAAATGTGATTCATCAGAGCAGGCCACCTTCTTCCATTACTCCATGGTCCAGTTCTGACACTCACCTACCCATTGTAGTGGTGGACAGGGGTCAGCATGGGCACTCTGACCGGTCTGCGGCTACACAGCCCCATACACAGCAAGCTGTGATGCACTGTGTGTTCTGACACCTTTCTATCATAGCCAGCAATAACTTTTCAGCAATTAGTGCTACAGTAGCTCTTCTGTGGGAATGGACTAGACAGGTTAGACTTTGCCCCGCACGTGCATCAATGAGCCCATGGGTGCCCATGACCCTGTCGCCCAGTCACCAGTTGTCCTACCTTGGACCACTTTTGGTCAGTACTAACCACTGCATACCGGGAACACCCCACAAGACCTGCCATTTTGGAGATGCTCTGACCCAGTCATCTAGCCATTACAATTTGGCCCTTGTCAAAGTCGCTCAGATTCTTACACTTACCGATTTTTCCTGCTTCCAAAACATCAACTTTAAGAAGTGACTGTTTAACAGTTTAGTGACTGTTCTGCGTGATATATCCCACCCCTTGACAGGTGCCATTGGAACGAGATGAGCAATGTGATCCAGTTTACAAAAATAAAAAAGGAAATTTGAGTGACGAAGTTACCGTGAATCCCATCGTGTCAAAGGAACAAGTAAGAGTTTAAGAAAATATCTGTGAATGAGAGAGGGTTTCTATACATATTAACCTACCTGTATTGCCAAACTCCATATCTCTGTCAAGAGGGATTATAGAAGGGGAAGTCTGAATACCAGATTTGTACCACAGAAGAAGCAGGATACGCAGAATTGCTCTAAAAAAAAGAAACAAATACAACAACAAAATGTATTAGAATTGTTCATGTTTGCATCTTTTTAATAAATCAATCCAGTACTTATTCAATATTAAGAATTTGTAAAAAAGGGGGTTATACTTGGCCAACTGGATTAGACCAATCACTAGCCAGCGTCCCAGCTCTCCCCATAGCTTTGTTGCTCCCATCTCCAGGAAAACCTCCACATATTCTAAGACTGACAGCCAGGTGAGGAGTCTCTGCTGAGAGAGGGACTGAGAGAGAGAAAGAAAAAACCACAACTAAAAAGGTAAGCATCTTTAGATGGGGTTGTAATAAAACAAAAAGTCATAATATGATTCCAAATGTAATAGTTATATCTCTTAATTTAGTGGAGTTACTCTTAAAATGGTATGGATTAAATACTTCTATTAAATAAAAGACATTTGATTTGCACTGAATTTTTTTTCAAAGTGATCTTTATTGATTTAAATATAATAAAATCTTTCTCAAATTGTCATACATCCATACATACATATTTACATACATACATACATATCTCATCATCATCTACGATTATAAGTGTCTTTTTCCAACAATGCTGGATTAAACTGACATTTAAATGGAAGCGTTTCAGGATTTTTTTTCAAGGACTTCTCAAGCACTTCACCACAAAAGGGGCCATTTTCAAGGCATTCCAGTACTTAAATTTCCGAGGACGAAATTCAAGCACTTCAAGCGACCTGGTAAGAAACCTAGTTTTAGCAAAATTGCTATATCCAGTCCAAATGCATAGATGTTCTAGAATATTTAATTTAGCTCAGATTAATCACTTAGTAAATTGACATAAAAGAGCAGCGAATACAAGTATTTGATTTGCTGAGACATGTCTCAGAATTGATAGCGGATACAGTCTTCCCTATAAATGAGGCGTTCCTATTATAATGACTGACCACTATTGTTCTCATACGCATTCCTCATTCGTCTCTTCTCTGTTGTAATGAAAAGATGAACAATCAAGCCGGAGACGGAAACACTGCAAGCGTTTTTTTGGTCCCTGGTAGCGTGCAGCGCCGACTACAATGAGGAAAAGTATCTCAGGGCACTCACCACAGGGAGAGTACATCGCAGCCCTTTGCGCAGTATGTTGTCATTAAACAACACTAGAAGGTTGGAGACAGAGTACACTGAAAATGACACAAACCAAAGAAGAGAAAATTAATCGGCTGAGTATGCAAAACATAGGGGAAAGTATGTAAAAATAGCATGTTGGAAATGAGATAAAATAATAAATTCAATGCAATCAATACAGGTGGCCCTTTTAATACATTTTATGGTTTGCACTGAAAAAAAGCACGACAATTAGACCATCAGTTAAACATTAAAATATACTCTATTGCCCTTCAATAAAAATAAAACATTTTCCCTGTTGTGTTACTCATTGCTATCTAAACCATCACAATTTGCTTTCTGATGTTCTGCAAAACCATTGTACATATTTTGAATAGTGGAGCATATTAGGCATCTTTTTTTTTCTGCTAGTAAACGCACAGCAGAGGGGAAAAAACATGAATTGATAAGTTACAAAGTAATGTCTCGAATAATTGCTGACGCCCGACTACAATGTTTCCACAAATAGAAATTCCGTGTTTTTAAACAGCTCATTTTAAATTCCCACTCAGATCAACGGGTGTCTTTTCTACAGTGACATCGCTTTATTATTATGCCTATTGTCTGTATCTTCTTGTCCACTGCATTATGTGACTTTTTCTTTAGTCTAATTTTTTTTTTTTTTTTTTTGGAGTTGAAATGTGCCCGGAGCAGCTCGGTCAAACAGAATCGCGTTGGGATTTCCCTGAACAAACAACGGTTACAAACCAACAAATCACCCGTCTGACCAGAAGCCAGCGGGGAAAGAACAACGGAGGGGCGCGTTTCGTGAATTCCACGTTGATTTATTGCGCAGGGTGACGTTCCCTTGACAAATGGTGGATTGGCTGAAAGTTAGCAAAACAAACGTCGCACTCTGCGGCGGGAGCACCCGTATCACTTTCAAACTGGAATATTTTTAAGTGGACTTGCTTTAATTATTGGAGCGCAGAAGTGTAACTACGCGTAGGGGTAACGTGTAGACTCTTACCTAGTTCGGAGAGTTCATGGGAATCTGCAAATCGCCCTGCAAAAAAAAAAACAAAAACAAACAAACCCCCAAAAAATTAAAAATT
This sequence comes from Zeus faber, assembly GCF_960531495.2. Classification (NCBI taxonomy): domain Eukaryota; kingdom Metazoa; phylum Chordata; class Actinopteri; order Zeiformes; family Zeidae; genus Zeus; species Zeus faber. The sequence goes on along the minus strand of NC_137190.1, from coordinate 23,831,826 downwards.
TAACAACAACACTTAAATGCATGTTCGTTTTTCAGTAATCATATGGTCGTGGAATATGAGTTTATCTCGACCTGCGATGAGGTAGGAGAGTGTTCGGACCGTGCTCTCAAGTTGTGCGGTAGCAGCAGGGTTTCTGGTGACGTACTCCTTGTACCGCTCGTAAACACGCCTCAGTTTGTCAAAGTACGCCCGAGACATTTCGGCTTGGAGGAGGCGGCGGCGGCGGCGGCGGCTAAACACCCGCGTCGGACGCTGCTTTCCAGGCAGACGAGCGCAAGCAGTTGACCGACGGGGGTTCCCGGTGCTCGCCGGACACCTGACGGCTGCGCCAGACTTCCGTGTCGGTCGGTCCCACCGTCAAACGTGTCCCCCCAGGTGTTGCCGAAACCAAATGGTTCCGGACCGGGTTCAAAAACACGCCTCCTCCTCTTCCGGACACGTTATTGTTGCATCAGCATCCAGCCGCCTCGCACTGTGGCAATGTCGAGCTCGGAAGACCAAGGTATTCTACACACACAATTATATACAATAATATCGATTTAAGATTGGGTTCGATGCCATGTGCTTGTCGTGTGGCCATGTGACGCCTCCCGTTAAAGGACGTTGGCCGAGGAAGGGGAGCGCCGAGTCCCCGCTGTGCGGTAGAGACCCGTGGCGGATAATGTCTGGCCAGCCGGGCGTTAGAGCAGAATAACGGCCGCCAGAGTGGCGCAAGACCCCCCTCCTCCCTCCTCGCACGGGGGGGGGCTCTTTATTTACTTTTTTTTCATATTATTCCGCTTACTACACGGCGACGTACTAAATTAAAGAATACTACTTGTATTCTTTCATTTAGTACAAATACAAATACGATGAGAGAAGAAATTGACAGTCCCACGGCGACGCAGCTGAACCCCGCGGGGGACGCTGGTCCGGGCGAACGACCGCTCGCCCGTGGCAACAGTCATTATTTACAAATAACTGAAGGCTGATTGCCGCTATTGGCCCCACGGCCGCGTAAAAGAAACGAAACGAAAGGAAATCGTCAAGCCCGGGAGCGGATTAGACAGGGAAGTCGCTACGGGACAGTCTGAACAGTCAGTCTTAGATCGAAGCCACAGTGTGTAGCCGCCATCGTGCGTGGGGCGGCTGTCATGTTTTCCATAACCATGGGTGAACGCAGGTCACATCTTTTATGGGCTTTTCTTTTTTTTTTTTTTATCATATGTTTCTGTTCTTTCTCGTTTGTTTTACTGTGTCTGCAGCTCCTTTTAAAAAGGTCATTAAGTACCTGCTATCTGACCTGAAGGAAACAGCTGATAGAATCATCTAGTTCGTAAACAACCCTGTTTCCCCAATACTTACCTCTGCCGTACACCGAATTCATATATTTATAATATATTACTTTGATTATTCATAATTGATAATAAGTACCTTTTGGTAAGGCATTTAATTGTTTATTTGCCCTTCATGTTTCCTGTGAAGTACATTGGCAGTGGTTGTGATTGGGCATACATTCATTTGAAATTTCTCTTGAACTGCCAAATTATTATTATTATTATTATTATAAAATGATCACCGCTCCATTATTGTTTGGTGATAAGGATAGAAATAACCTTCAAAATTCTGGTTTGTAATTGATTTGTGCTTTGTCATCTATTTGTGCATGTTGTGTGTGGGGCTTATTGGTTTGTTTTGGAAGCAAAGAGCATGATTTTGGTTTCTATTAAGTTTTTGGTTTCACTATTTATTGATTTCTTCTTTCATTCCTGTTATATCCATTCTAAAAGACTGGAGAACCCATCAGTGCAAGTAAATGCAATACATTGACTATGACGCTGCCATAGGCCCAAATTTGTAGCTTAAAAGGTAGATATTTTTCAAATCTACCAGAAACTATAGGGCCCTGGAAGAAGAAAACAAAACAGAAAGTATTCAGTTCAAAGTTAAAAAAAAACGAACTCTAACACAAGGCGTTGGCTGCTCTTATCAAAGAGTCCAATTTGTCATTCGGCCACAAAGGACGTTGAGGCTGTTAGAATCCTAAATTGTTAAGTTCATAATAGCGTTGCTGCAGTTATCAGTGTTACCAGTGTACATTACTAGCCCACTTTCCCCACCGTGTTTTTCTTTTAATATATAATTTTTAAGAGAAATAAAACCCAAATAAAAACATTTAGTTAATTTTCGCGTATCAGCGCCGACATTCATCAAATTAAAAAAATCTAATTTGTAAAATACTAAGCGTGTTATCATTACTTAGTCAGATGCTACAAAAGTGAAAGTGTCTGCTGCTGTGCGGCACAGTCTGCTTATCACGGGAGGAGAGAAGGCTATAGGAGTCCTTAGATCAGGGAAAGATCGGAATGTGTTTGTCCTTCTGTGCATAACGGGGACACCCTGTTGTAAAATGTCCGGTGTTACCGGTAACACCGGTGTTGTCATGACTTTATTAACCGGTGATAAAAAAAATCCTCACCGTGGCATTCCTTGTTCATAACCTAAAATGTGTTGGCATTGTGGCATGCTGGTGCAGTGATGATCCTTGGCATCCTTCACCGCTGGTTAACCCTTGGCTGTGATCTAATTGGTTACACTAAAAAAGTAACACATGCCATATGAAAGTTGTGGTGCTGTTGCTGGTTTTTCCTCGGTAATTCCTTGCCAATATTTGCCCTCTTGTCTCTGCAGTCTTTGAATATGGCTTCTTGCTACAAATAAGTGAGGAAGCTGCGTTGGCAGGTGCCCTGAATGAGTACCTGGCCTCACGCAGCTACTTGGCTGGGTTCAGCCCTTCCCAGGCAGACCAGGAAGCCTTTGGGCTCCTCCACAGATCCCCAACACCACACCATGTGCACGCTCTGCGCTGGTACAGACACATAGCAGCCCTGCAGCAGGATCTCAGCCCTCAGAGCAGCAGTGAGTAGACAGATTAAGGCATGAGGCCTGGGCAGACTGAGGAAATCCCCAGGCTATATGAGGTCCCCAAGGCAATGTAGTCAAACAAGCAAGATTCTTGTCAATTAAGAACAGCTCTTACTTGCTTCATCCAGACAATATGGCCCATATCGTGACAGCCTCTTGCTCCTGCCTTTGCTGTATCTGCCTCACCTTGTTAAAGGCCACCTCCTGTCATTTTCACTCCGTATTTCACATCTAAATGTTATCAATATGTGGGTGTATTTAGTAATTGAACATCACTTATTCGCAACAGCATGTTAATTGGTGATAAACAAAGCACATCCTCACCAGCCTTAGGCTACTAGCGAGTGTCAATAATGGACAGCGGAAGTAACAACTTCTCAATCAAAAATATTGATGTTGTTTCTGATAGAGATAGCCGACTCACGTAAAAGACAATCAAAAAGCTGTAATAAATCAGTCCCAAAACGGAAGAACAAGTGTGAAGAATTGGTTTTATTTCAGAGTGAGACGGCATGCCATTTTGAATAAAAAATGTGTTGTTTTCTGCCAAGTACTGTAATGACAAGGGCTGGACATGTAGAACTTCTTGTTCTAAAATCACTTATTTGCCATTTTGCCAAACATGAATTGTGCTGACTGGAACCACATATTGCAAAAATGGGTACCACAGTATAAAATGAAAAAGCTCAAAATGTGAAAAAATTCTGGATGTGGTGTTTAACGTGGGTATATATATATATATATATATATATATATATATATATATATATAGCATGGGCACTTTTCTTTTTATCACAATAATGCTCACTAGGAAATAAGGAGATTTTTATGAAGAAAAAAGTTTAAATAAGATTAGTGACAACTGGGAGAAATCTCATATATAGGCATATCTATATACTTTATATATATATATATATAGATATAGATATGTATGTATGTATGTATGTATGTATGTATGTATGTATGTATGTATGTATGTGTATGTATTTGTTATGTTTTGTTGCTTTGTAACTTTTTAGCCCAAATAGACAGCTAAGTAAACTATCCCCATGAATCTGATGTTGAAATTCATGGATATTTATGTTCCTAATTTGACCAGAAAAAAAGTTTTGAGTCATGTGTGGTATAAATCACAAGGCAATACCTTATTTACTTATCTCCATTGTGGAGTAATATCTACCTTTGGTGGTACCCGTGTCAAGAGGGGACAGTACTCATAGTCGACATTTATTTTTGCCAACATAAAGATGTTCCACTTTCCTGCTGGCTAATTCTGTTTGTCAGTGTTTGTTCTGTCTTTAAAGGTTGCGTGTGCCCATCAGCTTTGTTTTTGCGTCTCTAATCTATTCTGATTGATATTCTGAATCTATCTTAATCATCTCGCTTAATTATCGAACTCAATACAGTAAGATGAATTCCTATAAGGTTGATGTTGATTAAGTAAGATTATTTTCTTTTCCTCAGCCTGATGAACATCAACACGGAGCTGTAATTTGCTTGTTTCCTTCTGTTCCGAATCGGAAACCCTGACCATGTCAAATTGTGGAGTCAATATCGACAGCGTATTGTGCAGCAAAACAGCTTCTAATGCAAAGCCTTTGTTCTTGCAGATATTAAAATAGATGGGTGTTAAGAACATCTAAATGTTTTCTTTTCAAATGATCTCAAAATCTTTGTACGATAAATTCTCCAAAGTCTCAACCTTTTTTGTGTGTTATTTTTTGTCCAGTAAAGGGAAAGCGGACTCAGCCTCCCTGGTCTGCACCAGCTGGAACAGAGGTCTCCCAGCTGCGGCTCTACAACAGCCTTACAAGAACCAAGGTAGCTAGGGTCCCAGTGAAAATATGTATTTACATTTTTTGTTATTGCCAACTTTGTTGTTCATTTTCCCCCATACTCCACTAAGATACATCCGTAGTTTTAACTGCTGCATAAGGCGGACAATAAACTGCCATCTGCTCTAATTGAGATGGTCATCATCAATTCGGCATGATGCAAGATTATGTTTTCTATTTATTTCTGTGTTCTCTTCATGCTGTTAAACAGATAACAAAAACACGCCTGAAATGTCACCATGTTTTATTGGTTTTCCTGATTAGAACAATCGTTAACTGATATTTCCTGTGGATTTTCAGGAACTATTTGTTCCCCAGCATGGAAATAAAGTGTTGTGGTATTGCTGTGGGCCCACAGTGTATGATGCATCTCACATGGGACACGCAAGGTAAACAGACCATCCCTGCGTCCAAACAGCCGTTTGGACGGCTGTTTGGATTACATTATTTAAGCATACTATGGTTTCGGACACACTTCACATTCACATTCAAATTTGGTGTAAATAGTTTGCAAGTATGCCAAGGGACCTACAATAATAGCAAAAAAAGAACTAGCACACTAGTCTACCCACATGTTTTCATTGAGGCAACACTCTCTTGTTGTGTATTTTACTCATAACGTCACACTCCAGCTTTTCACGTCAGCCTTGATTTTATGTATTTTGACATAATGGAATTCTATTTTAGTTCGATGTTAAATGTTCTTCTTTTTTATCCAGGTCATACATATCATTTGATATACTTCGACGAATCCTGAAAGACTATTTTAAATACGATGTTCTGTATTGCATGAATATCACAGACATAGACGACAAAGTAAGTAGGAGCGATCTGTCTATGGTGTCTGTTAAATGTTACTGTTCAATTTAGCGTGGCTTGACGTGATGTTTGTATTTCTATCTTCCAGATCATAAAAAGGGCCAGACAAAACTATCTCTTGGAGCAGTACAAAGAGAAGAAGCCACCAGCTGCACAAATACTGCAGGATGTACTGAGTGCCAGAGGGGTGAGACAAACACTCAACACCCTTGTATACAAAAAAACATCATAGCAATGACACCAATATATATATATATATATATATATATATATATATATATATATATATATATATATATATATATATATATATATATATATATATATATATATATATATATATATACACACACACACATATCTCATTTAGTCCGTAATCTAGTTCTTCACATATTTAAAGACAGCAGGGCTATAGGTATGTGCCGTCTATTTGATGACCGGAATAAAGATCTTCAGGAATGTGTCTTAGAATAATCCTCAAACCAAGGGATTTAATGAGGGCTTTCTTCCGTCTGTGCGGCACAGCCTTTCCAGGTCAAGCTCGCAGAGACGACCGACCCGGATAAGAAGCAAATGTTGGAAAGGCTGGATGCGGCTGTTTCTGCTGCTCTGGGTCCCCTGCAAAAAGCTGTGGAGAGCAAGGCGGCAGCAGAGGACGTACAGTCCCAGGCCCAGGTAAGATGAAAGGTTACCCACCGTCAGTTTAAAATCTTTTGTTTTGTGTTTGTATAGGTTTGGTTTTACTTCGCAACAGTATTGTATTCCACCGTGCAAATAATTTATTGTTCAAATGAATAGGGCTTGGAACATGGGGGAAAAAAAATGAAAGGGTGTTGATGAAAAGTTCTTTAATGTCCGTCTGTTATTTAATCTCTAAAGGTGCTGTTGGAGAATTCAACGGACCTGCTGGCTGACTGGCTGGACACCCAGTTTGGAAGCCAAGTGGCAGAAAATTCCATCTTTTCAACTCTTCCTAAATATTGGGAGGGGGAGTACCACAAAGACATGGACGCCCTGAATGTAGGTCAAAGTAAAACAAATTATTTGGAATGCTATAACACCCATGAATATATGATTATGCCACTGAAAATGTGTAAGTTTGGACTCTATTCACAGTTTATTTTTTATGCTTTATTTTTTTTACTTTGTGACATAATGAAATGCATGTTAGGTCCTCCCTCCTGACGTTCTCACCCGGGTCAGTGAATATGTGCCAGAGATTGTGAACTTTGTGAAGACGATTGTTTCAAATGGCTATGGGTAAGAGGGACGCTGCCCTTACATAACAAGGCACTAGCGGACGTCATGCATGTACTGATCATCCTCCTGTTGCTTTTTTAAGGTATGAATCAAACGGTTCCGTTTACTTCAACTCTGGTAAATTTGATGCCAGTCAACAGCACTCCTATGCTAAACTGGTGCCCGAGGCCGTTGGTGATCAGAAAGCTTTACAGGAGGGAGAGGGTAAATAAACATTCAAGCTATCAGATTCTTTATCTTAATTTGTCATCTTACGTCATCTTATTGTGCATCATACTGTCAGTGACAAGGGCTCGAAAATAATCATTTTTGTCTGTGTATTTACTGTATTTCTGATCAAAAGAAACCAAATTCATCTGAAACCACTGTTTGTGGCAGTTTTGAAATAACCTTTTCTCAAACATTGAATTGGAATTTCCCGTTTTTCATTGTATGCATCGATACTAAAGTAAACAAAGGAAACATTACATTAGTATCTTGGATTAGAGTCAATTGTTAGATTGTTTTATAGTATTTGATATGATATTGTATTATATCATGTATTATTATAGTATATTTTTGATAAGATTGTTTCCTTGTGTTACACAAGGAAAAGGGATATAGAAACACATTTGCATTTCTTACATACTTAAAAGAACATGGCCCAGACGAGTTTGTCTTGATTTTACCAGTTGCCAAACCTGACTATCCTGCCACACCACAATGAATAATATTCCCTTTCCAACCACCAGGAGACCTGAGCATCTCTGCAGACAGGCTGAGTGAGAAACGCTCCCAAAATGACTTTGCCCTGTGGAAGGCCTCCAAGCCCGGAGAGCCCTCATGGGACTCGCCTTGGGGAAAGGTGAGACACAAGACATACAGAACATATATTCAGAATATGGCTTAATAATTGTAGTTATAATGGTTACTGATGGTGGTTTGGATTTTTCTGTTCCGGAAGTATTATTAGGTTTCACGTTCAAGTTCAAGAGATTATTTGTCACATGCATATACATTAAGCTAGACCGCTTCCATTTGTTCTCTTCTTTCCATTAGCCTAAGTATTCAAAAATCTGAATGTAATTTAAGTATTCAAGCGTCAAAATTAGTTTTTGTATTCCAATTTGTTGTGGAATTTGGAGCTAGAGTCTATAAGTAACACTTAATCTACTGGGTTTTTTTTTTTTGATAATTTGTATGAATGCATATCACTTATATTTGACAGGGAAGGCCAGGTTGGCACATTGAATGTTCTGCCATGGCAGGCTCCATCCTGGGAGAGTCCATGGACATCCATGGAGGGGGGTTCGACCTGCGATTCCCCCACCATGACAATGAGTTGGCTCAGTCCGAGGTACATTTCATTTAAGTAATTATTAACACAGCACAATCTTGTGGGGCTTCTAAATGAATTCTATACTATAGCTATATATTTTTGACTGCTTGTGATTTATTACACACAGGCTTACTTTGAAAATGATTACTGGGTGCGCTACTTCCTGCACACTGGTCACCTGACTATTGCAGGCTGCAAGATGTCTAAATCTCTCAAGAACTTCATCACAATAAAAGACGCCTTGGCAAAGAATACAGGTGAGTTAAGATCTCAGCATTTGAAAGTGGGTGTTTGTTGCATAAACTCTTAATCATCAAAAAGGTAAAATAAAAAAGACATCTCAAGCGTGCATGAAACCTTTCAAGCAACTGGTAGTTAAACAAAGGTCCAGACTTGGGGCCAGTAAAAAATCTGGATCTCTGCACAACGTTCTATCTTATTCTGGACTCCAAAAACTTAGAAGAGAAACACCGGAGCCGGACCAGCGATGCGATCAAGTTTATTGTGTAGTTGAAAAACAAATACATCAGCCAACTCAGAATAAGCTTTGCGAAAACCATCTGATTCTATCTCTTTTGTGCTCCTGTTTTAAAGTCGGCGGGAAGCTTTGCTCATCTACATGTCCTGCCTTTTTTGGTGTCATGAATCCCTCAAAATCCTATTTTGAGCCAATTGCAGCTCTTAGTCTTTGTTAGTATGCCTTCTGATGTCACTTTCCATACAGCCAATTGCAACCTTCATAGTTGAACACCCTCCCCTCTTTTGGAAGAGGGTGTTGCTGTAGTTTCCTGTTCCAGCTTTTTCAGGAGAGAGGGGACTCTGCAGCCCTCAGCTGTAAGGATATGGGACCTTGAAAAATGCAACATTTAAACTTTCTGTATTGTGGAAGGCTTTGGCATCCTGGGCTGGTCTCCGGATGTACTAGACTCTTGTTCCCTTTGGTGGCTTCAGGATGTACTAGACTTTGGCTCCCTCTGCTGGCCTCAGGATATACTAGACGTTGGCTCGTTCTGCTGGCTTCATGACTGATACAACTTTAAAAGTTGTTTTTTTTATACACGCAATTTGGTTTTATCGCATCGGATTTAGTATAACATGTAATAGGTTCTTTTTATGTGGGGTTTCTAATTTGACCACAACACAATATCGTCGTTTTCCATCTAGCTTTAGTACAGATGATGATAATAATAATAATAATAATAATAATAATAATAATAATGCACATAAAAATGCTTGGAATGATGGCTTTAGGTTTCATCACTTTTAAATCATGCATCTGTACATTCATTAACTAGGGGTGCAGTGGATCACAAAACTCACGGTTCAAATCGTAACGCGGTTGTGAGTCACAGATCTGATAATTTTTTGGATCATCAAAAAAGAAAAGGACACAAATATAACTTTGCTTTCCATTGATTCTGTAAAACACTTAAAGCAAGGGACTTTTGACCATGGTCTTCAATCAAAACAACATTTAAGATGTCCAATGTTTAAATAAAATCTTTAAATATCCAATACTCAATTGTTAAATTAAAATGCAATATGAGGCAGGCATGATACCTTCTTCCTTTCAACATGGTAGTGAATGAAAAAATATGATTAGATCCACCGCCAGTAACTGAATGTAATTCCAAGTAAGAAACCAGTATCATGTTTAATTTCTCACATTTGTAACAAGCAAAATAAAATAAAAACTGGTTCAGAATTAAGCAAGTTACAGTCGATTTTGTCGAGAGGTCTACATCTGTCAATACACATCATATTCGTTTACTGCTAATATGGCAGATAAGCAGACGCATAGCAGCGACATACAGCAGCTCCTTCACAACATGTCGTAAATTAGCAGCAAAATAGCGCGATGTAACGTTAACCAATTGCACTTCAGAGTAAAACAAAGCACGCATCTGTCTTGGCTCTTCTTTTCACTGCAACTCTGCATCAAGATTTATGGACTTATTTACTTAGCTGTAACATTACTTAGCTGTAACATCTGCAGTAAAACTGTATTTCACTATGATGGTTAAATATTGCAATTTATATGTGAGGCGTGTGTTTTTTTACTTTGTGCAGCACTGAAAGGTGTGTGTGTGTGTGTGTGTGTGTGTGTGTGTGTGTGTGTGTGTGTGTGTGTGTGTGTGTGTGTGTGTGTGTGTGTTTGTGTGTGTGTCTGTGTGTCTGTGTGTGTGTGTGCGCTCACAGCCCGCCAGCTCCGTCTGGCTTTCCTCATGCATTCCTGGAAGGACACCCTGGACTACTCTGCTAACACCATGGAGTCGGCCATCCAGTATGAGAAGTTCATGAATGTGGGTGAATTACTGGCAGGATTTTAATCAGCAAATAGACTTTATGAGGTACTTAACACCTTTTGCACTTTTTTATTCCAACAATAGGAATTCTTCCTCAATGTGAAAGATATACTGCGCTCTCCGACTGATATTACTGGTCAGTATGAGAAGTGGGGAGAAGCCGAGCTAACCCTGAACAACTCGTAAGTACAGTCAACACGAGAGGCTACAACTAGAGCCTTTCACATTTCCCCAACCGTTTAAAACTCAGTATCATAAGCTCCACAACGATTGCACATCTGACAAATTTAAAGGGAAGAACTCTTTGTTCTGTAGCTTCTACGAGAGGAAGTCAGCGATCCATGACGCGCTGTGTGACAACGTGGATACTCGCTGTGCCATGGAGGAGATGAGGGCGCTCGTCAGCCAGAGCAACACCTACGTAGCCATCAGGAAGAGTGCCAAACTCAAGCCCAACCGCATGCTGATGGAGAGTGTGGCAGTGTATCTGACGGCAATGTTGAAGGTGGGCTGGATTACACCGGTCGACTGAGGGAAGAAACTTGGACCTTGAATAAAACCACAAATTAATTCAATGTCCAGATGTCAGAGGTTACCTGAAACTTGACATTTTGCACTAAAACAGGATTCAATTTTTCCTAGACGTTTGGTGCCATCGAAGGATCCGACCCTATTGGTTTTCCAGTGGGAGGAAAAGGTCAAGAAATAGATGTAAGTGTTTTGGATGTTCCGTTTCTTTTAATTCTCAAGTAAATCTCTCGTACTCGTTCTTCCGTACTTCTGTACTATCCGAAGCACTGATGGGGACTCGTTCATCAAAAGTGAACGATAAGATCACATAAAATTTGGGGAAATGCGCTCATTTACTCGGGAACCAGCACATGCTATTCATTTTAGATTATGTTGTTCGAAGTGCTTTGGGTTGGGTGTCAACCAGCTCTCACTTGGTTTGGTTATGTTCTTGTAATTAATATATAATATAGTAATAAACAGCAATTTCCCTTGCATACACTTGACTGACAATTCCCACTTCTGTATATCCTCATATGGCGTTTAATATATAATTATATGCTATGTATTAATTCATTCTAACAATTAATTCATCTTAGAAAATAGTTTATTGCCATACCTGTAATCTTTAAATAGGGTTATTGTTAAAATATTGTCTGTGAAACATTATTCAACAGAACATAATTAGTCCTGATGATTATCAGATGTTCCCTTTGTTATTTTGTGGTCCAAAACAAAACGTTGTCACAAATCTTTTGCAGAATCAGGTTTTATTGTGATGACATAATTTCATCATTTGACGACAGTGACATACGTTGAAGGGATTCATATTGGAGATTTTTTTGATCATTAATGTTGTTGTTGTTGTTGTTGTTGTTGTTGTTGTTTATGTCAGCTGGAGACCACGGTGATGCCATACCTGAAAGTTCTATCAGATTTCAGAGAAGGTGTTCGGAAAATTGCAAGAGAGCAGAAAGGTATGTTGTGATGTATATATAAGTTATAAATATAAGGTATATTTAGTTGTGATGTTCCAAAAAAATGACCCTTGAATTTAGATTTTTACTGTTAGGTTTTCATGTAGTAATGTCATATCATATAATAGAAGTCTGATCACATTAGCAATAGCATTGATCTGTTGCATCCAAATGAGGGAGCAGAACTCAGTGTGGACAATATACAGTAAGAAGATGTGGTAAGCCAGGCTTCTTACCACGTCCTTGAGGTGCTTGAATTTCATCCTCAGTAATTGAAGTACTGGAATACCTTTAAAATAGCCCCTTTTGTGCTGAAGTGCATGAAAAGTCCTTGAAAATGCGATCATTACAAACCTGTGATATTCCCCCTGGTTTTGTTATTTGAATCATAACGTAATAGAATTTTTTCCAGAATCACTTAAACAACAAAGATTATTCAAAGGAAATGTACATTTAAATCCAGCATGGTTGTAAATAGACACTTATAGGTGGTAGGTGACAATGAGATTAAATATTAAGATTACATCATATTTTAATTAATAAAGATCACATTGAAAATGTATTATTCGTTTTGCGTCAAGTCCTTGAAAATGAAAAAGTAGTGCTTGAATAGTCCTTGAAAGTCCTTACATTTTATTTTATAATGCCAGAATGAACGCTGGTAAGCAGAGGCTGGTTGTTTTTCAACTGATTAATAAGCAAATTACTGTTCCAGTGACAGAGCTACTGCAGCTGTGTGATGTGGTCCGTGATGACACCTTACCCGAGCTTGGAGTTCGACTGGAAGACCACGAAGGTACCTGAAATGACCGTCTTTGAACCTGAGTGGAAGGCATTTTCACTTACACTCTTGTTTTGGAATTATTATAATCAAATTAAATAAAAAAAGAATACATTCTTAAACATTCAAACAAACTTCACTGAACCAAAGTGTCCGTGTTGCAGGCCTCCCTACGGTGGTGAAACTGTTGGATAAGGAGACCCTGCTGAGGGAAAGAGATGAGAAGAAAAAGGTAAGGGAAGAGGGGCGAGGGTCCTCCATACTTCCCTACTTTCCAAAGTTTACTCTTGATTAGAGCCGAGCGCAACAGACAAGAACTACACCACCTAACAGGCCACTGCATGGAATATGTTTTTCTCACAAAATGGCTGTTTCATGTTCCATATGATGATGAGAGGCAACCAGGACAACAGCAAACTATTTTCCTAAATAGAACACTGAAATGCCTGCCGTGGTTATACGTTACGTCCTTTGTTTTGAAGAAGCATTTATACAAAGCCATTTTACAGCGAGTGCATTTGTGACAAGCAGTTGAACCGACCTGTGGGTCGGGTGGAAAGCGGGTGGAAATGGTGATATATGCCAGTTTATAACAAAATAAATCAGAATGAGAATCAGAAATACTTGAATGCCTGTTGCTTGAGAAAACGAGCTCTGCAAACATGTTATTTCAATATTCCCGCAGATGGAAGAGGAGAAGAAAAAGAAAAAGGAAGAGGCTGCCAGGAAGAAACAAGAGCAAGAGGTCAGTGCACGGTGTCGTCTAGACGGGATGCAGATGAGGAAGTCACCAGTCGACATGTTGTTCTAACTCTCCCTCTAATACCAAGATTACCGTGTATATGCAGGTTTTTTTTTTTTAAACCCGCTAAAAAATAGGCGATTTATGCTGTTCCCATTGCCAGTGAACGAGTATGCCTTTTTTTTTTTCTGGTGTGCCACATTCGACGTCACGCCGAAAAGGGGCATGTCACTGTTCCAGTGTGTTTGGGGAAAAAACAGTAGAAGCAGCATGAAGTACCCACGCCTGCACCCGTGCACCAGCACCGCCTGATGCGGGCGCACCGATGCGGGCCCGCTCCTTCGTTGGCGGGGACGCTTTTTCTTGTAACCTTATATAATTTATATCCAGTATCTCTTCTGGCCCATTAGCGAACCCCCCAATTAAATTGAATCAATATAAGCGGATGTGATTCTTATTCTAATGTTTTTATTAATTTTACTCATCGTCTTTTTATTCTAGATGGCTAAACTCGCAAAGATGAAGATCCCTCCATGTGAAATGTTTCTTGCTGAAACAGACAAGTACTCCAAATTTGATGAAACGGTGACTCTACTTGACTTTATTCAATTAGCTTTGTTTCGTGTGGATCCAGCATAAAATTTGATCTTGATCGCCGTGTTAAGATTGGTTGTTCGTAGACTTGAACAGACTTTAATAACACTTTAAAAATCTGATAAATAAAACCAAGCTCCCGGCATGATGGGAATATGATAGAACCAGGAAATGTAACCGTCATATTTCTACTTGTTTTCCGGTCACAGGGTTTTCCCATTCACGACGTGGAAGGGAAGGACGTCAGCAAAGGCCAAGCCAAGAAACTGCGCAAGCTGTACGAGGCACAAGAAAAACTACACAATGAATACCTCCAGATGGACCAAAACGGCAGCTGAGTCTGCACATGATGTTTTTCAGCTCTTCACTCCGCCAACAACCCCGAAATAAATATTTAGGCCAGAGATGGTTTGTCACCATGTCAGAGAAGTGGAGCGAGACAGAACACGGAAGGAGGGCTGCAATGCAATTCCATGGAAGGAAAGACAGTTCATCACCATTTTAAAATAACCCACTGGTTGTTTTTTTTCTTACGTCAACACAAAAACAGATAATTATGTTCTCGCGTTTCTTTCAAATAAAAGGAAATTCAGTAATGAGACTGGAATAATCTGAGAGCATAGTTGGTATTATCGCAGATTGTTTCTATTTCAGTACTTTATTGTACGCTGGCAAAATACATTGATTCTTACTTTATGCAAAGCTTTGACTCAGTCAAAAGACTGAGTTCATAACATGCCGGGAATTGTAATACGTGCTTAATTGAAAATGGGAATACAAATGACATGTTATACTGTATAGCTTCAAGTTGATGTCAGATTTAGTAGAGCGGTGAAATCCAACCTCTGAATGTGTCACTTAGAGAAGGTTTACATTTACGAGATACATTACCGCAAGGTTAACTTTTCAGGTTGCTGTCTGCTGAATTGCCAAAGCAATAGTAATAACCGTGTTTACCCAGCTGTAGTCAAAGGAAGCCGCCCTAAAACAATAACCTTCTTATTCCCTGGTGAGGGTGAGCAGTTTTGCAACGTATGTGTTCCTTTGTCAGGTTTCATCGTGGCCGTGGCTTGTTCCCCAAAATTGGCACCGAATTCCCATACAACTGTAGCAGTTTCGACAGCCTGCCTGCATCAGTGACCAGGGGAATTTAAGTCCTCACCGGGCCAAAATCCTGTAACGAAACTACCTTACTTTTGGTTTACGTGGCATGAAGGGGTGTGTTATTCAGCCGTCCAGTGAGGTTGCATTATGATTATTTTATACTGTAAGATATTGTGTTTCTGTGATTACATGACTGCAGCAATTGTTTTAGCAGGGCGGGTCGCCAAACAGTCCCATCTTGAAGTTACGGACGGCGGTAGTTTGAGATTTATTTTCCCTGATATCAGGCGGTTTGAGGCTCTTGTGCACCCCGGGGATGTAGAGAACAACTGATCAGCGGCTGAACTGCGTCCCCTCCCGTCAGTGTTCTGTGAACTCAGGGGCACAGTCGGACGTCAAACGTAGGGAGGTTGGCAGAGGCGGCGGAGGCGTAGCCGGTTTTCGGATGAGCGAGGCGGGTCACGCCCTGGCTCGCCGCCCGCCGGCCTTGCGTTTGGCGCCTCTCTTTTGTTTTTCGGGTGGTGGACGGGCGACGCCGTCGTTTCCCCCCCGCGGCCCTGCGGATATTCATAGGCCTGAAGTGTTTGATGTGGTGGGCGAGCATCGAATAGACCTGTTCAACACAATAAACTGCATTTTGTGGTTGATGGTCCTTTTTTTTTTTCCATACAATAAAGACATTTTTAAAAAATGAATAGGGATTTATGTGAAAGCTCCGCCTGTTGCAATGGAATGAATTTGAATAAAATGCCTTTTTTTTTTCTGCTATGATTTTTGTTGTTGTTTAAGCATGCAATGCCCATGTTTTCTATTTGAAAGACATTTGAAAGAAACACAATAAGAATAACACGAACATTAGCTCGAGTTTGAAACGGGGTCCGTTTGTGATCATTTGAAACGAACAAGTCGTGACGTGTCAGCGGACTGGACCGGCCTCAGACCTTCCTTTATCTGTGTCCATTCAAACGTGTGCAAGTCTAAACGAAGGCCATTTGTTTTTATTTACTTGGTATTAAAATATCCTCAGATATAACAGCGGGGGGAAAGAAATCCGTTTTCATAAAAACGAATAACGGGAAAAAAAAAAAAAAACCTACGTCAACACACGTCGTATTCACACTGGATTTTGTTCATTTTTCAAAAAATATTCTACTACATTACCCACACGCCCCGGCGTCGACTGCTCGAATGTACATACGGGTTCTTTGGGGTCGCCGTTGCCGACTAACCTTTGACCGCGGTCTGACAACCAATGAAAACCCTGCATTCCAATCGGCTGCGGCCAATCAGAGGCGTCGGGGCCGTATTTGAACGGTGGGGGGAAACGCTGTTGTTGTCCTCGGCGAACAAGCAGCAGATCACCCGAACCGCCGCTCGCCGAACGTTGTTTGTGGTCAGCGCTCGATTTAAAAACAAAGGAATAAAAGGGGGGAAAAAAAAGTTCTTACTCCTTCGAATCCGCGGCTTCAACATGACCTCTGTGGAGCTCCCGGCTGCGGTAAGTAAAAAGATGACCGTGCGTGTGCCTCGGCGTGAAGCCTCAGGCAACCCCCCCCCCCCCCCCCCGCTTCGGCCTAGCGGGCTGACGGGTTCGTTGTCGGGGTGAGGTTTGGCGCTTTGTCCCTTGACGCGTGACCTGCGTTGTGATCGGTAGCGTCGCCTTCATTTCCAGCAGGTTGGCGGCGCGGAGAACCATGCGAGGCTGGGCAAAGCCACCGTAGGCGGCTCAAGCAGGCCTGCTTTCGGAGAGCTGACCAACTTCTCCAACGCGGCTGCCAAGGCCAAGGTAACGCGCCGAGCGGTTTCCCCCGGGGGATCCGATCTCCCTTCCAGAAACCCTCCGCGCGGTTTTTAAATGGCTTTTGCTCTCGTAGAAAACCGGAGGCGCCAGCGCTGCGACCAAGCAGCCCCTTGACAGGAGAGTCAAGCAGACTGCGCGTCCCGTGCAGCCGGCCGCGGCGCCGGAGTCCGCCCTGCCCTCCGTGCCGGAGCAGCCGGCCGACGTTTCTATGAAGGAGGAGGACGAGCTCTGCCAGGCCTTCTCCGGCGCTCTCCTCACCGTGGAGGACATCGACACGCACGACGAGGACATGCCCCAGCTGTGCTCGGAGTACGTCAAGGACATCTACGCGTATCTCGGGGAGCTCGAGGTGATTTGAGTTTACTACGGCTCCTCTGAATGTTTAACGCAGGGGTTGATGTTTAACCTTCCCCTTTGTCGTGACTGTTCCTCTGCAGCAAAAGCAGGCGGTGCGGCCCAAATACATGGATGGCTACGAAATCACAGAGCGCATGAGAGCTATCCTGGTTGACTGGCTGATCCAGGTGCACTCCAGGTTCCAGCTGCTGCAGGAGACTCTGTACCTCACGGTGGCCGTCCTGGATCGTTTCCTCCAGGTAGGGACGCCGTTGGGGGAGCCGCTCTATCGGCTTTCGCTCTTTGCCGGGCCTGCTTACGACCCGCCTTCTCCCAAACGGCAGGTCAAGCCGGTCTCCCGTCGGAATCTGCAGCTCGCCGGGGTGACTGCCATGTTGGTGGCGTCAAAGTACGAGGAGATGTACAGTCCCGAAGTTGCCGACTTTGCCTACATCACAGACAACGCCTTCACAAAGGCCCAGATTCTTGAGATGGAGCAAATTGTTCTCAAGTCTCTTAACTTTGACCTGGGGCGCCCACTGCCGCTGCACTTCCTCAGGAGGGCCTCCAAGGCTGCGAATGTAAGTCGGCAAGGGAAAAACTGTCCATTTTGGCGTGACTGTGCCAGGTGTTCTAATAGTTTGTCTTTAGTCCAATGTAGAGAAACATACGCTTGCCAAGTATCTCATGGAGCTGACGCTTGTGGATTATGAGATGGTGCATTACCGGCCGTCTGAGATCGCCGCTGCCGCCCTGTACCTCTCCCAGCTGCTCATCGATGACCTGCCCTGGGTAATTTTAAAATCCACTACTCTGGGTTTAAGTGTGGCTATGGAATATTTCCTACTTTGTTTCTTGTCTTCTCCCTAGTCTCCCATGCAGCAGTTCTACTCTACGTATGATGCGGACCACCTCAAGCCAGTCATGCAGCACATGGCCAAAAATGTTGTGGTTGTGAATGGAGGGAAGACCAAGTTTCAGGTAAGGGTCCTCGGAAGCGGCACAACGACGTTGCTGTCTGCGGCCCGCCACGCTCATGTTCCCTCTCCCCCACCAGGCTGTCAGGAACAAGTACTCCAGCGGCAAGCTAATGAAAGTCAGCCTGATTCCTCAGCTCGAGTCCTCCCTCATCAAGACCCTCGCTGCGCCTCTGCTCAACAATCCCTGAAGTCTTTATCTTTTTAATTGCCTGGATGGATTTTATTTGCACTTTATATTTTAATGAGACCATTGAAACTTTCACTAGCTTTTTAATAAATTTCTAAACTTTTATCAATTGATGTGACAATTTACATACTTTCTCTGTGAGCAGAGCTTCTCGCGTGTTGATATCCTGGCAATACATTTTAAAAATGCTTGTCCGTGTTTACGGTTGAGGGCAGATGCTGTTGGGTGTTGTCTTTTACAGGGGATTCAGACTTGCGGTTCCCTTTGCGTCCGTTGGGCCTGATCTAGATTCCCCTGTACAAACTTAAATTGATTTGTAAAATCTAATGTCTCGAGCTACGAGGCGTCATGCATACTTCTACCTCAATGCTCCTCATTTTGGAAAATAAAGTGACACTAAAAGCCTGTTTCCGTTTGTAAGGGTGTAGAAGGGGGGGGGGGGGGAAACAACTTTGGTTCAAAGTCATTCCAGAGCTAACTTTAGCACGGGGC
Organism: Zeus faber; assembly: GCF_960531495.2. NCBI lineage: Eukaryota > Metazoa > Chordata > Actinopteri > Zeiformes > Zeidae > Zeus > Zeus faber. The sequence goes on along the minus strand of NC_137190.1, from coordinate 23,812,880 downwards.
TTATGTTACATAGGGTCTCTTTATGTAACTTTCCTTAAGTGGAAATGGCTACATCCCTTCAACTGTAAACATTAAATGATGACATGACAACATACTCTTTTTCAGTTTATTACTAAAATAGGTTTCTGGTGTCATGATTTAAAGCTGACAGGTTGCATGATTTTTGGGGGTGGTACTGAAGTTAGGAAAAGAGATGGGGCAGGGTGGTCTTCAATTGAAGCGGACCCTGCGCATTGATCCAACCGTGCTGCTCTGGCTGCCCCAGTCAGAGTTGTTGTTGTAGTCGCGCTTCTCCAAGATGTAGTGTGGGCCTCTGAAATTGGGCTCCTGGTACACAACCCAACTGTGGGAGAGGGACAGATTAGTTGCAAAAAGTTCACACTGAAGTGCTTAATTCACATTTATAAAACATGTTAACCATATGTTGCTGGGCTATAGGATTCTTAATGTTGGCAGACTGCTTTCATAGGCTACATGATTGAGGGTCATGGACACTGCCAGTTTACTTTGTCTTTAACTCCCAGCTCTGACACTTCTAGTGTAGTCTGAGGCGATGCACTCACGCTCCTCCCAGGACGCGGATGGAAGCGGCTCTGTTGAGGCTGTGGCGGCTCATCATGTTGGGGATGTCGTCCTGGATCTCGGTCTTTTTGCCGGAGAAGCCAGCTCTCTCAAACAGCTGCGCTCTGCAGGGGTTGTTGTCCTACGGGTGAAGCGTGGCGTTTAGAAAATGAGCGTGCGAGGAGCAGGCTCGGTGGTGAAATTGATGGCGCAAACGTGTTGCTGCACCAAGGCCTTACATTGGAGATGCTATTGCATGCCCGTTCAAAACGGGCATGCAATAGCATGGCACGGTTTAACAAAATGTAAGGACAACTTTGCAATCAATGTAAAAATAAAGGTGTATTAGAACTTCTGAAGGGTCAGTTGAGTAGAGTCCAGGTTTCTTCAGTCAATGATTCAGCCCTGTGTTCGACAGTGGAAGATGAAGCTGCTGGTTAAAGTGACACTCTTTGTGACTCAGTCGCAGTCCTGAAGCCCCGCCCCGCTGCTGCACAGAGCTGAGCAGTCACACCTTTATTAATATAACAAGCCGCGTGATCAAATTGCATCAAATTGGACACTGCACATCCCTGGGTTCCCAGTGATACACCCGCCAAGTGTGAAGTAGATCGGATGAACGTCTGTCGAGATAATCGAAGGACATGGACAGCAGCTCCTTGCTTTATCGTTATATTAGCTGTGCGCTGTATGTGGGAGAGGGAATATGCCTTTGTGTGTGCGCGTGGTTTCATCTCTTACTTGCTTGACGGCACGGACGGAGGAGATGTGGTCCACCTGGGCGCACCACTTGTCGTAGCAGTTGTACTCCCCCCTGTCGGACATGTCCCACAGGTACTGCCGCCCCCGGAAGTTGTCATGCTCGTACCCCACCCATCTTTGAATGATCGTAAGGGAGAAGAGATTGAGCACAAAGGGTTAAATAAGAGTCGTAGGAAACACTGATTGTACCTGTTTTTTCTGTTGGTCCACAAAATGTTATGTTATTAATATTGTAAGTCCTGTTTTTACGCACCTGAGGTCTAAGAAAGACTATGGAAGCTATGGCAAAGTATGGAAAAAGCCACTAGGGCACACTGGGATCAGGCCGGAGAGTTTGTCCATGGTCAACCAGAGGCCTTTTTGATTGTTTTGTATGTCTACAGGGGTCAAAGTTCAGACCACGAGAGTGTTGGGATAAAAGACATATTGTGGGATATTTCCACATAAAAGAGAAATATTCCTAGGCAAATGTAGTATTATTCTGCATAGTGTGTTCTTCTGTGGGATATACCCGTTTATACCCCTATGTTTTATAATGTATTCATTCAAAAACATGTTTTTGTGGATCAATAAAGTCAGATAAATGTTCATGTTAAAATCAGAACCCCATGAATCCAAATGTAAGATCATTCCATTTGAACTGATATGTGTAAAACCGAACTGAAGACATTTTTCTCAGGACCTGCAAACTCCCATGTGTTCAGTCGGGGAACGCTTAAAGAATGTTGTGGTGCTGTTGCAGTAAGACGCGCGTTGCGCCAGGGGGCGGTGTGTCGCCTCGCATTGCTTACGCTCCGCTCTCCACCTGCACTGAGTTACATTTCTCAGGGAAGTTCTTGTCGCTCAGCTTCTGGCAGTCAGAGCTCAGGTCGAGCCGCCTGCCTGCGAAGTTCCGCTGCTCGAAAAGGGTCACCTGGGAGCAGAAACGCACAGATAAATTGTTGTTATTATTATTATTCCTTAGTTCATATCAATTTTACATTTATGTATTTATTCAAGCTTTTATTATCTGTTTTATTTATTTATTATTTAATCTATCTATTTATTATTATCATCGCTTTTTTTTTTTTAATTGAACAGCGCAGTATTACAGCAGACAGCAGACAAAGTCCCCAAATGCTGTCAAAAAAAAAAAAAAAATCATCGATACAGTACTAAAGAGGAGACAGCCAGGGAGACATTAAACAGAGTACGCCGATAGTACTGTAACGTTAGTAGTATAGTTTTTACACTCATTACGGTTTTAATGTAGGTGTTTTGTTGGGTTTTGTTGTCCAAACACCAGAAACGAGGGTTTACAGTGACCTGAATTCAGATCTATCAATATGACGTTGGGTCAACATTATGAAATAAACCGGTGACATGTAATTCCTTTCGTGCCAACCAAAGAACACATCAATTCCCCAGCGTGGTGACAAGTTAGAATAAATGTACCCAATGTGCCAAACAATATCTTTGTGTGCATTCAAATGCATTGTCAGCTTACCCTCCCACTGGACCCGTAGAAGGCACGTTGGAGCACAGACCCCAGCTTGCTGTGAACAAAGAAACAACAAGCTTTTTACTCACCAAATATAATACACCACGCTGTACATAATACAAGCAAAACCATTTAATCTAGCATTTTGCATGGAATTGCATCAGCAAGTAGCAACAAATAATTTCTTTTGAGAATTTAATTATTGACGTTATTTATTGATGGTAAACTGACTGAACGTGTCCAGTTCTGTTCCTCTCTTGTGAGAGATACTGGAAGAAGCTTCGACTGGTTTGTTTTGGACTTTCAACATGAAAAAAAGCCAAGGAGTAAATGTGTATTCCTCTTGTTATTATCTCCACGATGGAAAATGATTTTGGCAAGTGATAGCAGAGGTGCCCGGTCGAGGTAGAAGAGCCCAAAACAAAATGGAGGCCGGCTCTCGATGCTATGCACCCCCGTGTCAACGCCCAGCACCGTCAACATACCTGGTTTGTTGGGCTAATCCTGGGACCTTAGTAAAGATGTTCATGTCAGCTCGGCGAGGCCAGAAAAAAGCCCCTTAAATACAGCGAGCGCAGGTCGGCCGGCGGGTTACCAGAACGCTCACAGCGCTTCTGCGGCTCTCACCGGGGCCCTTGAGGCCATTGATATGCTAAACACAGTTCTACACCCATCTTCCCACTGAAATCCTGCCCAATGTGTGAGAATAAACGCAAATACATCACAAGCACACACACACACACACGCGCACGCACACACACACGCATGCATGCATAGAATCCCATACATGTGCACCACATACACACAAAGCATGTACAATACTAGTATATAGGAAAAACTACAACACAACAATGAGTGTACGAATAATACAGGCACACACACACACAAACACACACACACACACACACACACCTACATGTAAACGTGGAACGGAGAGTGCAGTGCCAACACTTTTGGCTTTGAACAATTCAGCATTTTGTTTTTGTTTGTTACAACAATGCGTTGCCCTCATGATAATGGACGTATTCATGCTTTGTGCACGGCAAGCTCTAATGGACACAGTGTTCCTGTGGGAGGCTCAAAACCCTATCTCCCTGCATGTAGTTTTGGTACTCGTACACTGGCGGCGTCGAACGATAATAACATAAGCAATTTGTGCTTAAACCGCCACATAACTATTTTAAACATGAATAATGAATGTATCTGAGGTCCATGTTAAATTGCGATGCGATAGACAGGAAGTATAGGGAGAGGTCAGGGAAAGCTGCTCTTCTGCTTGGATTGCTTTGTTTGTATTCCGTTGCGCGGCCAACGTCATATATTAACTATAACTACTTTTCTGTCACTGTTTCCTTTGCTTCTTTGAACTTCAGCCCCTCGTGTGATGCATTCCTTTATGTTCTCTGTATTCTCCGTACAGCACACCGCTGTATGAGTCTAATATATATTTATATGGGAGCGTAGTAAGTGAGCGACTGGTCCCACCCCTATTCACATCTATTGTACAAACACTGAACGCATGGGAGGGGTGGTGCTAGATACAGTTATCCACATGGGTCTTTTCACCAACAGAACATCTGATAAAGATCTTACACACCGGATCGTCTATTCTAATATAAAGCGTTGTTTCCATCCATCTTCATGTTTTATTGTAAAATAATGTAATTATTGTTGCATGCACAGTGTGTATTATATTTATTTTATATCTGCATATAAAAAGACTACATTATGAGCAAGAAAAGTTTGGTGCACTATTTTGCCAAATGCTTTTAATTTTATTTTATAAACAAATAAATAAACAAACAAACAAACAAACAAACAAACAAATAGATAGATAGATAGATAGATAGATAGATAGATAGATAGATAGATAGATAGATAGATAGATAGATAGATAGATAGATAGACAGACAGACAGACAGACAGACAGACAGATAGATAGATAGATAGATAGATAGATAGATAGATAGATAGATAGATAGATAGATAGATAGATAGATAGATAGATAGATAGATAGATAGATAGATAGATAGATAGCAATAATAAAATAATAAAAAATATATAATAATAATAATAATAATACATTGGAGGGTAAATCAAACAATTTGACATTGTTAGAATCATTTATTTCATATTCAAAAGGGAATATATATAGTGGCCGAACGGATTCAGTGAACTAACATTAACTTTGCTTGCGGTGTCAAAATCCCTCCTTGTTGCAAAGGATCTGTTTGCTCCAGCAAATTACATTCACACTCCACTGGCTCCCAATGGCCGGGTATTCCAGGGTGGAGGGTGGGCTGGGGTTCGGTTTGGGGTGGGGGGGTGGGGGTGGGGGTGATGGTTTTGCTATACAGGGGCCACTGAATAGCAGCAAAATCAACTGCGTGCTCCGCGGTGTATTGTTCCGGTAACCTTGGCCCCGAACCAACTGATGACATTTGCGAGAATGAACCAGGTCCAGAAGCTTGGGGACGTTTCTTGCATTTGGGAGCTGTTTCCAGTGGAGACGAATGCAGGACATGCTGCAGGTAGACATCTATATGTGGCTGGGAGAGAGGATGCTGAGGCAGGGATTGGGCACGAGGACAGAGAGAGGGATAGACGCAGGGCTGGAAGTAGCACAGGCTTTGGCACAAGGACCTTTAAGCATCTTTACCATTTTCCGATTTTTTTGACAGACGAGGCAAATTTCTTTTTTCAAAACTTGTGCCCCAGTTCAACTTTAGAGTCGTTTGAAATGTCGCTCATACTGACAGTCCTGGACAAGTTGGCTTATTTCCTGTCGCTTGTGGCATTTTGTGTCAGTGTGTCTTATAGTTGGTTGAAATGAAAATAGAGGCTGGTAAGGCATCACAAAAGCAGTTTCTTTGCAATGATAAACTTGGCATTCTTCTACCATTGGCATAAGCTGTATGACTGACTTCCAGGGACGCACTTGAGATGAAGAAGTGTCAATTCCTTCAATTATCCAACCTTTTATTAGTTGAAAGGGGCTTTGTATTTGTTTGTACCCTTCTGTCGGTGACATAATTATTTGTGCTTTGTGTGCAGGTGTAACCGAGGACAGCCACCTACCTGCCAGAGATCAATATGCGAGCGCAGTGCACGGTGAGGCTGAGCTGTGTGCTTGTGTTGGTGCTTGGCGTGTCAGCCAGCGAAGACTTTGACTGGACAAAAAATGAGCATGGCTCCTTCTACTACGGCATCTTCCCGACCGGTACAACTCATCATATTATTCTGTCATACGTCACTCTTTGGAATAACTCAACCAGCCACGGCCATGTCTGAAGTGAGTCTGTTTTCTGTACCCGCAAGGGTTTTCTTGGGGAGCCGGGAGTTCCGCCTATCAGACGGAAGGAGCTTGGAACATCGACGGCAAAGGCATGAGCATCTGGGATGCGTTTGCCCACAAAAAGGGCAAAATCTCCTTCAATGACACCGGAGACTCCTCGTGTGAAGGCTACTACAAATTCAAGGTGCCGTAGCCTACCATGGTGCCTGGTATCCGACTGATTTTCAAATCAAGACCTTCACCACCAAATACAGTGGTTTTATTATTCGATATGAATGCTCTTGTCTGTGTTTTAAAGGATGACATCACCTTAATGAGGGATATGAAGCTGAATCATTATCGCTTCTCCATCTCCTGGCCAAGGATTTTACCAAATGGACTGAAAAGTAATGACCCGCCTTTATCCGTGTCATTATATGCAGCACAATAGATGGATGCCCAATACTAACGTGTACATCTTCAAAGGGTTTTTTTTTTTTACACAGTATTTTACTATTGAATTAAGCAAATGTATAATATTCCGCAAATGTTTCAGACGATCAGATCAACGAGAAAGGACTCAAATATTATGACGAGCTGATTAACATGCTGCTGGAGAATAAAATCACACCCATCGTGACTTTATATCATTGGGACTTGCCCCAGGTGAGCATATGCCCTGCTACCATTTACGGGACTTCTCAGTTGCATTTGGAAACACAATGCACATCATACGCAAATCAAGAGCAAAGCACTGAAAGTGCAAACCGGAATAGAAGTGTTTGCTTTGCCTTTGCAGGTCTTAGAGTCAAAGTACGGGGGATGGCAGAACATCAGCATGGTGAACTTCTTCAACGACTTTGCCAACTTGTGCTTTGAGAGATTTGGAAACAGGGTGAAGTACTGGATCACTTTCAACAACCCATGGGTACGTCGCAGCGATATGACACCAAAATATACGTGTGTTTTTGGTTTTTTTTGTTTGTTTTTTTACTGCGTTCCGCGAAAGCCTACAACGCCTGCGTTCATTCTGTGTCCAGTCGATTGCAGTTGAAGGATATGAAACCGGAGAGCACGCGCCGGGACTGAAGCTAAGGGGAACGGGAGCGTACAAAGCCGCCCATCATATCATCAAGGTAACGTCGAACCATGAGCGTACTGTCAAATCAGATCAAAACGTCGACGTTAGGAAACAGTACAAAGACCTGACCAGGACGCCGTGGCTTTCCCTCTTTGTAACAGGCCCACGCCAAGGTCTGGCACACCTACGACACTCAGTGGAGAAGCAAACAAAAAGGTGATGGAATCTCCGATGGAAAGCCTGAACCTTCATTGATTGTAACACTCGTATGGATTCATGTCCTGTGGGAGGGGACCTGCTCCTGAACTGTACCGTTGCTGTGCGTTTCCTCCAGGCCTGGTTGGGATCTCGCTGTCCGCTGACTGGGGGGAACCGGTGGACATCACAAACCAGAGAGACATCGAAGCGGCAGAGCGATACGTCCAGTTCTACATGGGATGGTTTGCCACGCCCATCTTCAATGGAGACTATCCCCAGGTCATGAAGGACTACATAGGTACGCGGCTGACTGTGTCCCTTGAAACGATACATAACTGAATTTAGAATGGAAGTAGAAAATGAAATGTCGTGATCCAAAAGGGCCGTAAAGACAACACAATCCTAGATGTCTTCAGGTTCCAATACTACTATAATAACATTGGTTCAATTTCCTCCCGTAAGGCAGGAAGAGTGCCCAGCAGGGGTTGGGGGTGTCGCGGTTACCCGTCTTTTCATCCCAGGAGAAGAGCTACATCAAGGGCACCTGCGACTTCCTGGGCATCGGCCATTTCACCACCCGCTACGTCACCCAGAAGAATTACCCGTCAGGCCGAGGGAGCAGCTACTTCATGGACCGCGACCTGGCGGAGCTGGTCGACCCGCGGTGGCCCGATCCTGGCTCGGAATGGCTCTACTCGGTGCCCTGGGGGTTCCGCCGCTTGCTGAATTTTGTCAAGGTCCGCAGGCGCGAGATATTTTTCATGCCGCGCTTTACTGTCTCTGTAGTTCAGCATGTGCATCGTCTAACCCCCTTTGCGGCGCTTTCCAGACGCAGTACGGAAACCCCATGATCTACGTGACGGAGAACGGCGTCTCTGAGAAGATGATGTGCACGGACCTCTGTGATGACTGGAGAATGCAGTACTTCAAGGACTACATCAACGAAATGCTGAAGGGTGAGAGGAAAGTAGAGATGGCACGATGACACTGTCCCCGCAGAATGTCCATACC